>NW_010420320.1:41746-44189 GCF_000710305.1 Buceros rhinoceros silvestris
GTCCTTTGGTGAAGGCCAGGCTCACCCTCGCACAGCAGGAGCTGAATGGACCCACAGGAAGAATCCTTAAACTTTAGAAAGAAATTAGTACTAAAACCCGCTCAGCTTGAAGTAACCGTTGGAGTGGAGAATGATCACTCAAGGCAAATGAACTCTCATATGAGTACACTGGAAATTAAAATAATAATGCTAGAGGTGTTAAAAAAATCCCACCCTAAATAATTACTAGAATTTCCAAATATCCAGTACAGATATTACTCAAGTTCTTGGAAGTTTTTTATCTAGACTCAAAGCTCAGTCGAAACATTATGTTTGGCCTCATCCTAGGACCAAAGCTTTTATTTACTCTTTTGCATTAATTTATATTTATTACTGAAGCTAATCCTTTATAGAATACAGAATATTAAGAATTAAATGAAACACTATAGAAGTATTTTAGGCATAAAAAGAAAAAAATTAAAAAGCCTTTTTTGTTCAAGAAACTAAAATACCTCAAATCCTGTAATGTTCTTGTACAAGAGTATTTGATTCGCCAAGCTAAAAAGGCGATCCTGATTGTATTGGAATGTCATGCAGTTTTTATGCACTCAGAGCTGACTCCAAAGAAAACCCTGTCAGTGGAACGAGCACACATTACTCTTCTGTGAAATCCTACAAGAACACAGATGGCAGCAAGACCATGATCTTAATTGATTTAAGGGGCAAGTTTATATTGTTAAAACAACATTTTAGAACAGCAAAAAGCAAATCCTTTACGTGACACTCAAGCATGCAGTTTTACACTTGGTTTTAGAGGACACCCCTAAGAAAGTGAGGATGGAAAACTTACACGGCTGGTTTTGTGCATTTTAAATGTATATGTTGATATAGGAAGCATCTTCATTGTTTAAAAACAAAAAAGAACTACTACAGGGTCTCATTTGTACCTGGTCATTTCTCAAAGGCCACCAATCACAGGCTTCTCCACACATGGTTGTTCCTTGGGGCTTGCTACATATACTTTGATTAGAGAGTTTTTAATTACACTTTAGCCTGTTAGCACCATGGGGCCAATAAACCTAAGAGAAATAGAACTAAATCCTTTTCATTCAACACAACTGTTAACTAAACACCAATTAATTACACCCACACAAGCCTAATGAAGATAATGGGGTTGCAGAGAGTTCACCGCTGGTATGAAGTGGCTTGCAGTATCCTAACCTTAATCAGTTAACTACTTCATAATAGGTGGGATCATAGGATAATCCATCCTCTTTCTGCATGCTTACAATTACTATTACTGTTAATGGAAATTACTGGGCCATACAGATAATTCATGTAACATTCACTTGATCACGAACCAAAAATAATAAAGTGTTGAGGGGAATCCTTACTAGTATTTCAAATGGTTTATTAAAAAAAACAAGAGCAAGGTTATTAAATAAACTGAGTATCAATCTGCTTCAGCTCACTGCTTTGCTAAAGGCAAAGCTGACAAGTTGCTTTTCCCAGACAGCCGATCAATACCCACAGAGCAAACGTGAAGCTGTTTCTGCACCACACGGTTTATTTAGAGCCCTTTAAAAGGCAGAAGACGGGAAACTGATCTAGAGGCACTTGAAATGCATCAGAAGGGACAGATCTTGCAGTGTGGTATTACCCAGCAAACGATGATGCTCTCAGAGCACCACACCAGCACCGTTACCTCCAGAAGTCTGTTCTTCCAGGGCTGTTTAATTAAACCGGAGCTTTCTGGGCCAGGCATATGCCTGCGACGCAGCTCTGGGACTTCACTACTGCCACCCAGCCCACCGACCGCGCAAGCCCCTGCTGAGCAGCCACGCACCCAAAGGAGCAGCTGCCCCCCGCACTAACCTGTTCTGGAGGAGCAATACCTAACCAGGAGTCGCTGCTTGCTCTCCTCAAGGAATGGGTAGCGTCAGTTTGATCTTCTCCTGAGGAAACGGCTTAAAAAACAGAGGGTTTAACTCTCTCGAGAGGTACCACGCTATTTCTGAAGCATGCGAGAGGAGAAGAAAATGATTCCGCAGGGATTTTTCTTCATTATCACCCAAGCTAGGGAAGGGAAAGCACAATGGGCAAAGGTCTGCATGTATTGATTTTAGAGCTGGGGGAGTGTGCCGCTAACAGCTTTTTAAGTATCTCCATTTTCAGTTACTTCAACAAAATTACCGATGAACAGGGTAACAAAGTGAAAGTTTTTGTAGGAAATTGCGGACTAAAAATGATCACTTAGGTTGAGAAACGTTTCTTTTCATTGAAAGTAAAGAGCTTTTAAACGCCGTAGAGTTACGGGGGCATTTTGCAGCGTTATCCTCACTAGACAGTTCAGAAACCATAATCTGTCTCTCTTTCAGGACGATAATCTTACACAGGTTTGTTGTTCGGAGACTTCTAAAACTTGATAAAGAGTACCCGCTCGAGGCACTCTTGACTTGGAGGG
>NW_010420320.1:44305-44567 GCF_000710305.1 Buceros rhinoceros silvestris
CTGGGGCCCCTGTGAATTGGGGGGCCAAAAAGGAGCCTCTGAGGGAAGCGCCAACACCGCACGGCATTCACGAAAAGAAGCCGAAGCACCTGCCGGCTCTCCGAACACGCCGGCCCGGCAAGGCAGCAGGGGCACGGCGTTCATTAGCGGCTCCGTGCCAGCAGAGCGCCCTTCACCGGGAACCCACGGGCCGGGCCACACCGGGCCGGGCGCGGGCACCCTGAGGGCACCGCTCTCCCGCCCGCGGGTACGGCTCTCGCGA
>NW_010420321.1:0-552 GCF_000710305.1 Buceros rhinoceros silvestris
TTTTTTACCATACCTTTAGCTGAGCAAGAGATGGAAAAATTTGCCTTTACTGCACCATCTGTAAATTGCAGCGCACCTGCCACACGTTTTCATTGGAAAGTGCTGCCACAGGGCATGAAAAACTCCCCGACAATCTGTCAATGGCTTGTGGCACAGGCTTTGAGTCCAATGCGTGAAGCATTCCCCCAGGGGTATTGCTATCACTATATGGACGACATTTTATTAGCTGCGACAGAACCTTCCTTATTACAGCAGATGGAAACAGAAACGCGTAGCGCTCTGCAACAATTTGGCCTTGTGATTGCACCTGAAAAGGTCCAGCGACAAAAACCTTGGCTGTACCTTGGTATGAAAGTGTTGGAAGCAACTGTCATGCCACAACCCGTTCAGTTAAAAACAGAGGTGAGAACTCTGAATGATGTACAAAAATTGGTAGGAGTTATTAATTGGATTAGGCCCTATCGGTTTACCATCTTCAAAGTTGCAGCCTCTTTTAGATCTCTTGAGAGGAGACACTGATCTCACTGCTCCTCGTACGTTGACCTCAGAAGC
>NW_010420322.1:0-15281 GCF_000710305.1 Buceros rhinoceros silvestris
CTCAGCCGCCTCTGTAAAGCAGGATGTTAAGTGCTTCAGAGCTGCTTCTGTGTGGTTGTAGACCACTGACAAACAACGTTAGATCAGCGTGCTGAGCTACAAGTTAATACAGTTTTTCTCTTCAAGGGAAAAAGCAACATCTACATCCATCTACCCCCTTCCCAGAGCGTACAGCTATGTACAGTGTGCAAAGAATTACATTTCCTCATCTGGATTATTGGAAAGAAGTTGGATGTGTAGTTGAAAACACATGAAAGGTGACTGATTTTGCGTATGTTCCTTGAACTGCTCTGTGACTTCAGCTCTTGATACCTAGTCTGTACGGTGCAAAATGCATCGTTTCTAATGTAGCTGAAGGCAGCTAAAAGAGCATTGGCAATGGTGCTTCTCCCAGCTCCTCCTCCAGCTTTTCCCCTTCCTGTGTTTATCTTGTTTCCCCTTCAGGCCATTTCAAGCTTCTCTGCTGTTTCAAGTTGTTAAACATGTCAATACATTAGAAATGGAATCTACTTCCACAGTTGTATTACGCTGCCTTCCTGACTACTTCACAAAGCAGAAAAAGGCTCTTCTAGTTGCATGTGGCCATTAAACTACGCAACATTCAAGCCACAAAGACTTAGCCAGCATCTCCTGCTGAGTTTTATTTTGGCAAGGTTTCCCCGCCGCAGTACGAAAGCAATGTCTCTGTGTGTGCAGAGTGCAGGTGGAATCAGGAAGCGTAACACCAAGAGATGTAGCGTAAACAAGGTACAAGACTGCAAGTAACAGATTTGATCACAGCAGTTTGGAGAGTTTTTTCAGTTGATCTCTATTTATAGAGCTTAAGTCAGGCTTGTGTTTAAGCATAGGCAGGTGCTAAACACAGGAGGCAGTCTGGGTCAGCAAGGTATTCTCTGTTGGGATCCTGTACACACAGATGCACCCAGGTATTGCTTCCACCTTGGTCCCTGTTCTCCTCTACA
The DNA here is from genome assembly GCF_000710305.1 of Buceros rhinoceros silvestris. NCBI lineage: Eukaryota > Metazoa > Chordata > Aves > Bucerotiformes > Bucerotidae > Buceros > Buceros rhinoceros. The sequence goes on from NW_010420322.1 coordinate 963, forward strand.
TTGGGGAGGAGGCGAGAGCAAAGCAAAGCTGGTCTTGTGCTGCTGCCTCGCAGTGCTGGAGCCCGGAGCCTGCCCTTGAATACTGAGCTGGGGAAGCAGAAAGGAAGTGACAGCTTCTGATTTTCCAAGCCTCTACGAGTCATGGCTGACCAGACCACCCAGAGAAGATGAAACCCAAAGCGGGAGAGACGAAGATATTTCACTTGTTCCTGAAGTGAGGATGATCAGAGAAGATAAAGGAAAAATGTCATGATTACTTTTTTAAATGAATGAAAAAATCAAATTGCAATTCATTTATCAAAGACAACTTACACAGCAGTGCATATGCTTAGTTAGGCACATTAAAAAAAAAAAAAGAAATAAGCTGTTTTATTTGTCTATCTATCTACTTAACAGAGCTTTGCCATTTAGTCGAATCGCTGTGGCAGTGAACATGGTGATATCCTTTAATGAAAGTGCCAATGTGGGATCCTTGAATGTAAGAGAAGCAATGATACCCTGACTGTTTTCACAAGCTGATTTGGACATGCAGATGACCAGATGGGGGAGAGATCGGCAAACACTTCGCTGCTGGCAGGCACCCAAAGCTTCTTGAACCTCATGTACTGTTCCCTAATAAATATGTCATTTCAATACCAGCCATAGTAATGTAGTGATAAGAGCAGGAGAATAACTCTCCTTATAATTGTGTGAGACATCCAGAAATATTCCCCTGTCTCCCTGACTAATGTTTCCAACATGACTTGTTAGCTTCTGCAATGATCAAGCAGCTATAAAAGATAAAACTCTGTTAACCTTTTCAAAAATTAGAGGAGCATGACTGTAACTGGAACTACAATGGCTTCCCGGAGACTAGAGCAAAAGGGTGAAAGATCATCCTGCTGAGACATTTGTAATGGATGTATTATTTATTTAGTGTGTCTGAAATGCATACAAAGGATGTGGCCCCATGCAAATGGCTCCTTCTCACTGCATAACTGCTCTAACCAATGTAGGTAGAAAGATCTGGGATCAGTTTTTATAAGGGAGGTAAATTATCTCTCTGTTTAGTTTCCCTTTCTGACACAGTCCAGCAGACAGATCATAGAAAAAGAACTCTGGAAACTTTGAAATCAACCACACTTTTCTTAATTTTGAGTTTAAAGTGGACCCCGAACAACCTTAATCCTAAGGTCCTTGTGAGAACCAGCCCACTGATCACAGTATGTTCACATTTGTCTAGTCACAGATCCATGAATTAGACACTAACATAATACTTAGTATAGCTACACCCTCAACAATGACAACAGGGGTGTCATGTCATCCCATGAACTGACAAACAGAGGTGCAGGATGTTCAGAAATCGGCTTGTCTGATGTCAAAGTAAAAAATCATCCTTGATATGCATAAGCTACGATGAAAGACAAGTCTTTGTTTACTGATAAGTGTAATCTGACAAATAGGCAATAAATCCCGACGAAAGGTAAGAATGACTAACAGTCCAAAAATGCACTAACTTAGTCTACAATGAAAACCTTTTGGGGTTTGTTTCCTTAAATAAACTTTTTACTGAAGTTATCAGAGCTGCTGATAGAATAAAGCTCATAATAAGAATAGATAATAGCGGTATGAAAATTGCAGAAATGCAATATACAACCCCAGGCACATGGAATATTTATAGGTTCTGACTTCTATTAAACTGCCATCTCAGTCACATTTTTGAGATTTTGATATCTGCAAGTAATTCATTGTCTCTCCACAAGGACCAGTAAAAAGATCATTTAAATGAGCGTCTCCAAATGAACTGTTTCCTTCTCTCAAGTCGGGTTTAGCAAACACCGCGAACCATTTCTTTCAGAAACTGTGTCTGCTGCCTGCTTTTTTTTAGAACAAAATGGAAAAAGCAAAATCCGTAAGGAAATACCTGAAGGGCTATGCTGTCCTCTGTGAAAATGTTTCATAAGCTAGGAGTTGCCGTTCTCTCAATGGAGCTAAAATACAGCCCATAAAAATTCAGGCAACAAGAACCTGGTAGGCAATGATGAAGACTGCCTGATTTAGAGATAAAAGAGAGATTTCTCCCTGAACTTGGATGTTGGTGGTAATTTCCAATATCAGAACTTCATCCCAAAAAGGCACTTCAGCAGCTGTTGACCTCCTCTCCCCAATGCCTACCAGTGAAGATTGATTGACCCCAGAAATCATACGAATAGAGACAGTGTCCAAGGACTGAATTTCATGGGGACTACCCCCATGACTATATGGCAAACAAGGAGCAGTGCAAGTAATTTCTTACCGTTTCTGTTTATTCCTTTTTATTTTACTGAGAAATTTAAAAACAGAACAAGCCTAAACAGTTAAACAAATGCATTTTGTGATCTAGGCAAAAGGACATTTTTTTTCCCACAGTATCGTACTTCAGCTGCTCTTCCCACATCTAGTCATGAGAGAATAAATGTGCATCTGCCACATTACACACCTTTCTCATTTTGCAACTCATGCGAGACTTCAAAACTGCGGGACAAAATCGGCATCTCTCTTACCTCCGTTAACAAGGCAGCCAGGGATATTATATTTTACGTCTCTTGTCTGATACTGGCGTATCAGAGTCCCATCTGCTCAAAAAAGTATTTACCTGTGAAAAGGAAAGAAAAATAATCTCCCATTTTTCCTCGTGGAGGTTAAGTATTAACATGGTATTAACACCTTAATGTTTATTTGGAGCTACCCTGGTACAGAAAGGTGCTGTTTGCCCAAAGGAAGATGTATACTAGGTCATTCGCTTCCTTCATGTAGCTGAGAGGGATGATGACATGAGGATGCATGAAACTTCACCCCATGCTTTAGGAACTCTAATTCTAGAAAGAGATGGAAAGGTAAAGTTCACTGAAAAGGAACCAGAATCTAATAATAAAAACCACTTGACAGCTAAAAGAAGCGTCAGAGCATCTCTTCTCACTAAGGCGTCTGGTTCCACCTCTAATCTGAGCAGAGTGGTGAGAATTTGGTGCAGAACCGGGAAACTCTAACCTCATTCCCAGCACTATGTTTAAACTGAGGAGTGAAATATTGCAGGCATAAAATTTCTATTGAACCAGGACAAAAATGGAGTACTGTAATACTTGTATGTAAATTATTAGAGAATAAGAAGGCAATACTAAAGCTATCAACTAGAAAATTACTTTAGTACTGTAGCATATAATTTTTTTCAAACATAAACTTTGTGAAGTCAGAGATATTAAGCAAAAAATTCTTTAAATCCCCCTGGTACTAAGCAATGGAATTAAAATCCAGGCAAAATTAAATTTGAGAAGATTAATGTTCCTTTTTATATTTTGATGACAACTATAAACCTAATGTAATTTCGTGAATTTACAGCTTTAAAATGCAAGCTGATACCCCACAATGGTGCAATTTAAGTCGCAAAGCAAATAAGTACTTTTTATTCTAATGTCCCCGCAGATAAATTTCGCAGTAGTAATGAAATGGCTTTGAACTTCTTAACTACCATTTAAAATAATACAGAAAGAAGTAATTTTTCATTGAAGCCCTGTCATGTTTAAAATACATGTAGCAGTATGTTAATAATAATTGCATATCATTAAGGTATGTGTCCCAGATGCTTAAACCAAAGTCTGGAGGATTCTTCTCCAAAAAGATCTGGTAAGGTTCTGTGGCTTATACTGGATATTTTTTTTTCTCAGTCCTCTGAGATAGAAGCATTTTAGTGGCAATAACCTTGTTAAGTCTTTTGAAAACTCATTAAATCACCTAGGAGGACTCTGAGCTCACTGGGCGGTAGAAGAAAATGGAAATTCTGGTGGACCAGTTGGGATATTATGTCCTGGAGCAAACTGGGGGGAACTGGAGGGCCCCTTCACAGAAATAAGGAGTATTTTACGTTTTTAGATTTGTACACTGCAAGCACCTCACCACTACCAAACCCACAAGCATACACCCAATCAGAAAAGGAAAATTAATTACAAAAGGAGCGAGGGGAAAGATCGGGTAACATAATCAGAAGACAGTTGTAAGAGAAAGTACAATGTGAAGGGGCTGCCCAGGCACTCCATGGAAATTCAACGGGAAGTCAAGTGACAAGAGACAACTCGCACTGTTTTCCTCAGTGTGGTTCCTGCAGTCACAGTACCAGGGTTTTTCACAGGAAGATTGGTTTTACCCTTGTTGAGAGAAAACAAGAGCTCTGTACAAATGATAAAAAGGATGGCCCCACCTGTTTTCACACTTAGAAATTGTGCTGAATTTGCCCTAGCTGAGATTTTCTCTTTGAATTTCCTCCACAGAGTATTTGGGGAGAATGGAAACTTTATCTCCACTTTGTCTCTGATTCTTTTAAAAATCCTAGTTATGCTTTAAAAGAACCTTAATGGTTAGATCTCCCCATTTCTGAGGTCAGAATTCTTCTGCTATTGTTAGATAAAATGCGAAAAAAAATATCGTCTCCATTTTCTCCACATGTATTCAGGCTATCTGAAGAATGTAATGCTTAAAGGATGTTTTAAACCTATTTTCCTCAGCGGTATTTTTTCAGAAATCAGTTCTCACAAAAAGCACAGACGTGCATAATAATCCACTCGTATGAATAAGCAGTCAAAACAGTCAGGAATGAACAATGTCATGTCGTTACCATAGAAGTGACATAGTCACGCTGCAGACTAACAGGTTTCAGAAAACTCTTGAGGGGATTTCACAATTTAAGGTCCTGTTTCCACTGAAATTACAGCAAAACCTCCATGAGGTTCACAGGAAGAGGTCTGTCCCTGTGCCAGCTGCGGAGTGGTTATGGCAAGGGGAAGGGAGGAGACCAGGACAGCGTGAGCTACCAAGGGCAGGGAGGAGAAAGAGCCTTGGCACCTGCCACTTGCTTTCAATTAAATCCATGGAGCCTTGCTGGCAAGAGGGATTTTGCCGCATCTTGCAACGAAAGATAATGCAAAGGAGCATCTTTGAGAGACAGCTCCAACATCCCCAGCTCCCCAACTCTTGCCTCGAGGGCAGGGATCAGCTGTGGGATGATGTAGAAGACCTTGGGCTGACCCAAAAGCACCAGGTCTCAGCACTGTTGGGGCTTGCTGGTGCCTGAGCTGTTTTCCCCTTGCTTTGGCACTTGTCTCACAGACAGCTTTGGCTCGTTTATGTCCAGGGCTCTTCATCGTTACTCTGGTTTCTGAACTAATTAAGACATTGCTAGTCCTATTAAGAAGAAATGTATGTAGTGTCCACCAATGACAGCCCTACGAAAATATTTTCAAATGCAGAATTATAACAGCCATTAAATATTTGATATTAAGCAACCTGTGGGAATTTTAATGTATTCTACTAGAAGACAATACGGAAGGTAATAACAAAAAGGTGAAAAGAAATGTAATAGCTGGTTCATCTGAAAGCATGCAGCAATTTTAACTTGTATTTATATATGAACCCATAAAATTTATATGGAAGAAATTAAATAAAATGATTTATTGGGGGATTAAAAAAAGCTTGCAGTTTTTTTAGTTTCATATATCTTCATGAAAACTTATAAATCTCTGTAACTTTAATTGCTTATCCAAATTCTGTAGAAAGAACATCAACTGAGCAAACAATTATCTGTAATAAACTTTTTCACTAATATTGTAGCATTCACCCTTTTGTAAAGCTCAAAATCATAATCTATCTTGACCTGCATTGGAAAAACAGATTTTATTTTCCAGACTTACTTACTTTTTCTTTTTGCAATTATGCAGAAACTATCATCTTCCTGGTAAGATGATCCAGTCATTAAGTGATAATAAAATAATAATGCAATATAATCTGTACTTCTAGAAATTAATTTTTATTTATATATATATATGCTTTCTCCCTCGTACATCACAGAATTCTCAAAAATCTAGGAAAATCCCTTTGTAAGTGGGCTGCTTGGAGTAGCGGAAAGTTCAGTTTGCATTATTGCCAGTGCTGACATTTTAAATGATAATTTGAGCAGTGTTTCCTGGGGTTCAGGCATTGCCTTTTACGCTCAACGGAAGAGGTTTTTCTGTGGCAGCCATCTAAGAAAGTTCAGTTTGAATTGGTATTAGCTATGTTGAAGAAAAGCTCCACGATGGTGGAAGACGTGGGATTTTAAAGAAAAGCAATCTTAGCCCTCAATCTACATCCTAAAGTACAAGTAAACTGTTGTCATTTGCGTAGAGTAATGCCTAGGGTGGGGAATCAGGGCTCTGTGAAGCACAGACCAAACCTCAGAGTCGAGGAGAAGAATGAGATCAATTCTTAGCTGGTTTGGGCAGAAAAAACACTCAGATTAATTGCAATAGAAGCAGAGTATATTGTTTGAATATTGTGGTATGAAAAAGCCCCCAAAGTCTGCTTTGAATAAAGAAAAAGACAAGCTACAGAGATTTATCTTAATGCAGCAAGAGCTGTACTCCAGCTGTATGAGGGTTTCAGGACACCTGTAAGTGGGGTGGGGACCTGCCAGCACTGTGGGTCAAACCACGAGGTGTGCAACCCTGATCTTCACCTAAGCCAGAAATGCTGTTTCAGTTCAGAATTACACTCTCCTGGTGGCACTTCTACGCAGTCCTTGCTTACTGTGGTATTCCACACCCTGAACGGTGGGTGTTAAGCATCATGCAAGTTGCTCAGATTTTGAGGTTGAGGCGGACAGTTTTGCCTTGGGTGACCGAAGCTTTGACTCTGCCACTTCTCAGACACACACCAAGCTGCTGCTGGCATGGATGGTGTGAGACACACCCCAGAGCCTGCAGGCTCCACAAGGCAGCTGGTAAATGAGGATGTCTGATACTGTTATCGGTACCTGTAGACAGCTTTTATTCTCTGAGGGACTTCAGTAGCTCAAACACATACAACCTGACTGCAGCCCACGTAATGCCTCACCTTAGCATGAAACCGATGTTGGCACTTGACATGAAGATGTTGGCATAACCGATGGCGTAAGCCTGTATGTCTGACACCCTGCGTACTGGATAAATCAGGACAAATCCACACCCGTGCACTGCAGCGTTCTGCTTTGCGAAGAGGGAAATCAAGGCTACAGCAACAGCTGTAAAAGCACGCTGGTTGCAATTTGCACACACAGGCAATCTGTGCAACCTAACCGGCACAGGCTGGCTGTGAGGCTGAGTTCTTTCACAGCCAAACCTCAGACAGCAGTTGGTTAGACTTATTAGAGTCACTTTTACAATTCGCTGCAAAATCCAGGTGTTGTAACCTGCATCTCAGGAGGATGATTCTCCCAGGGGACCCGGGCTCTCTGTTTTGCCTTCATTGTCCATGACATGGGAACATCTATCTGTCACCATCCCAGTTTATGTCTGCAAAGAAGAAAACAAGACAAAATGTCTCTAGTTGATACTAAAAGGACAGTCTCTTACATTTCAGAGATCCTACTGGTTCACTGTGCTCATTTCTGCCTCTACCCGCGTCAAGAACCCTCAGAGCAGTGGTATGTTTTCCATGTTTCCAGAAGGATTGACAGGACACTCAGCCCAATTCGCTTTTATCCTTCTAATTAAAAAGAAGTACATAATTTTTATTGCAAACATCTTCCATGCCTACTTGCTTTTAGACTTAATCTTTCGACTCCTGCTGTTGGCAGCAAGGGCCAGATTCAAATACCAAGCTGATCTCTTTAAAAGAAAACTACTTCTGGCTTGAGCAGCCTCTGTGAATTCCTGAGATTAATAGTATTTTGCTAAGACCCACCTACAGGCAGTGAACTAATTGCACTGTATTTTGAGCTGGCTACTAGGTAAGGCAGCTGGTTAAAGCTTCTTACCTTGGCAGACTCTGTTTCACCACCTGTGAAGTCTGATCCAACCATCTTAAAATATATCTCAAACATCAGGAGTAGTCAAGGATGAATAACCTCAGTAGTTTCCGTCCCCAGCTGGGGTTTTCCTTAGTCATCGCCCTTTTATGGGATGCTGTAGACGGTGTGACAGCTATTGAATTACCAATGTTTTCTGTCAAATGCATTAAGTTAATCCAATATCAGCCTCCCCTGAAGGTAAGTGACGTGGATTTTTCTCTGGAGGAGTGTTTTAGCCTTAACGGATTGGGTGAGGGCTATCTCACACAAGGCAGCTAAATTTCAGTGATACAAATCGCGCCCTGAGCCTGTGTACAAAACACGGGAAACTTTCAGAGATAAAAAAGAGTGAACAGTCATATTAGGAAGACAGCAATGCCGTATGAATCACTGTTCTTATTTTTCCAGTGGAAGAGCATTCCCTCTGAGCAGGTGCTCCATCTTTAATCTCTTATTGCTGATCCTCACTGAAGACCCAGGAATATACCTTCAGAAGACAAGCCAGGAGCTAAGAGCTCAGAAGGCAGCTGGTTACTACAAATCTGTAAAAGCTCTGGTTTTGTAGTGCATTACAACCTTCCTCTCACTCACTCTACAACACTGAGCACCTTCATATTTACTCAAACTAAGGTGATGGTCCCTGTCCCTTGTTAACAGACCTCGCCATGCCGAGGTGCCAGCTCCGTTCTCTGCCACAAAGGGATTAACACAACTAGACTGAATTATGAGCTGTTGGGTCTGAATTTTGTTCTTCTTGTCACACTGACAAAGGGACTCTGGCTTGAAAGTCTTTCTATCTTCTAATTATATTTGTTGGTTTAATAAGGGATATTACATTTCCTTATTAAAGTTATTCCTCTTAATGTTAAGTAACGCGTTCACTCACAGAAACATCGTTAGTATTCCATTAACTCAGTTCCCTCAGACCAAGCGAAGAGCACGTGAAAAATTGTCACTTGGGATATCACTTCCCCATTCTTCTCACCTAAGCGACGTCCCTGCTTTGGTGCCAGGGAATGGTATAATATCAGAGTTTGGGTGTAACCAGCCTGACCTGTCTTCCAATTGTCTTCCCTGTGTCAAGCCTGGCCCTCTCTTGAGGCACCTTAATCCAGCTCTAACGACATGAGTCACATCCAGTGGTTGAGGTGGGGAGATCTCTCCGGCCGCATTGGTTCATCTCCACCACCCGCTCCTGCAGAAGGGCTTTACAATGAGTCCCAGTGAGATGCCGGCTTTCACCGCTTCCCACCAAAGCGTCCTCCCACCAACACTGAGGGGACAGGAGCAGAGAAAAAGCTCCTTCATATAAAATAGCAGCAGCTCTTTTTGCTCCACTCCTCAGTCTATCCCGCACTTCTTTTAGGCAGGGGAGTCCTGCCGTTTCACTGCAAACACTCTATAGAAAGTAAATGTACATTAAACCATCTCTGTGACCATGTTTGACTTCCAATCTACAAATAAATGAGAGTAGATAGCTCCTTTCCCTCAGGAACTTTTGTCTGCTGAAAACTGAGACTTGCTGAGATATGCAGATGAAACGGCTTTTTCTCTCCTCCAAGATATGAAAGCCGAAAGCTCCTTATCCATTCAAGTTTCAGGCCAAGGGGCTTCGACACACACAGAGCTAATGGGAAGGTGTGCGATCAGGTAAATGCCAAACTTCAGAAACATTTTCATTTCAAATTCGGCCATGCACATATTCTTCTGTAACCAGATTCTGAGGCAATTTGTTAACAACTCCAGAGGAGTGATATCTGCAGAATCTTTCTCAGCTTTTGAAAACTGAGCAGGGCTAATGTTACTGTTTCAGAGCGCCACTGTTCGAGTAATGTATATTCTGTATATTCAATGAAGAAGTGTCCTTCGAAGGTGCAAATGAAATGAGCTAAGCTGAGACAAAAAGCTAAAAAAACCCCTTTTAATACTTTATATCATTTATCAGCACATAGGAAAAACATGGGAGGAAATAAAAGCTAGACTGTATTTTCCAAAGATTTTTAAACACAAACTGCTAGAACTTTTAAGATGTGTCTCTTTTTTACTCTACTTAAGTAAATATTTTAATAGAATGTAATGCATTCCAACAACAAAAAAACCCTAAACCAGTGAAGACGCTTCTACAGCCTTGAAATCTAAAAAAAGATTTCAGACCTGAGCTCTGAAATGAGGAGTTTTTTAAAAAATAAACTACTATATAAATAAAAGTTACAGGGGTGTTCAAAGAAGGAATAAAGGGAATTTTGATCACATTAGGGATTTAAAATGACTATGAAATCATGAAAGTCTTAACGTTGTTCTTGAACTTTCCCAGAACAGAGGTCTTCCTTGGATGAATGTTACAAGGAGGGTGGAAAAAGGAGTTAGTCTAAAGCAGGATTGACATGCATGATGAATTACAGTTCTTTAATCCAATTAATGAGTAATTCCAGAAGCTTTAATCCCAGTTAAAGCTCTTTATCATAGCTCTGTTGGCTAGTGCTGCACTAACTAAGAACCCGTCAGCAAATCCATTGTAAACTTCTGCTGTATAAAGCCTGCCACGCACTGCCATAGCTTTTGGGGGAAAATTTTGTCCGAAAAGTAGTGAGAAAGAGAGAGAAGGGGATGGTCTCGACCCTTATTTGACTGGATTCACATTGCAAAAGTATCCACGGTGTGTTTAAAAAGACACAGGTCAGCTAAACATAACTTCAAATATTTATAAGCATTCTTAGTTTGGAGGGCAAATGTATGTTCCCATTTCTGATGCCATTTATATGCAAGATTTCTTCATGCACACCCTGCTGACTGATGGGAGGCAATAAAGGACACCAAACTGCTTTTGAAAATAATCTCTGCTCCTTTTTTACCCGGTTTAGTTTTTGGCGGCACTACCCACAAGTGTGATTCCTTCTGAACACTTCGGAAATCCATTCCCTCCTCTGCAAATCTCACAGGCAAAGAGGGATAAAGAGAGGAAATGAAGAGAGGGAATAATATGAGTTTACATACCAGTTGCCTTCATTCACTACAGACACCACAGCAGAATAGCAGGTATAAGAGGTAGTTAAGTGTGAGACAAGCATCTGAACTCCTAGTGCATGCCTGAGAAGGTCAAACCATGAATTAAAACCTATATAGCAGAAGAGACTTCTTAAAAAACCAGGAAGACTCCTGTCTCAAGAAGCCAGTTCAAATTCCCACCTAATATCCCTGTCACAGCAGCCCTCTTCCTCCCAGCAGCTGGGCAGCTCAAATAATTGGTCAATAATTGGTGATGGTACTAGCAACAGCTGGGCCTTCACTGAGACCCTTCTGAAACCTCTCAGGATGGTGGCTCCGCATACTGGTGTGCAGTGGGTTTGATTTGGTGAGTACTTGGCTACTCAACACTACAACCATAAATTCATCTATTTTAGTAATGGAGAAGACTTGTAGGATCGTGAGAGCCCGTGTAATATGCTCAGAGGTTGCTCCTAACTTCTCCAAGCAGCTATGTCAAATGATCTTCTGCATTTTCCGTTAGTAAAAGCTATATTACCAACAGACAAGATCCTGCTCTGATGACTAAGTAGAAGTGCACCCTTTCTGATGCTGCAGAAGTGCCTGCTGTGGCATGATGACAGTTCACACCCAATTACACACTGTGATGGATTCATATTTCTTGATCAATGACTTTGAAGCCTTCTGAACAACATTGCACAATGACCCTTCATTTTAAAGTCCAAATAAGATGATTAGTGACACGCAGAAAAAAGAGTCAGAATTTCATGCATGTCAGAACTAGTTTTAACCAGTCTCTGTTTGTAGCAGGGCTCCTGAACTAGAAGACACTTCAATCACTCCAGCACAGAGAAAGTCGTTCAATGGAAACAAGCAGCTGCAGGGATTACTGGAGCAGGAACACAACTGTCTCAGAAGGATTTCCATTTAGCAAAAGCAACATGACAATTTGAAATCAAAGGCTAAATAGCTGTGTGCCTATTGATAGAACTTCATGTTTCTGGAACTTGAAAATACAATGTAAAACATGAATTTTGATGAAGACTCAGTGTACTTCAGTGTGGCAAGGCTTGTTATCACAGCTGACAGGTTTTTACTTTGTTTGAATCAGGCCACAAAAGACTGTGGTATTTAAAATGGTGTTTTATACTACTACTATAGCTATAAAGGCCTCTCAGTTAAACCCCTAAAAGTTTGTCCTAGACCGTCCAAAGGGAATGTTATATCCTTCAGAAAACACAACAGCCTGTGGGATGGAATGGACTTGTTCCACTTGTCTTGGTCCTGTTGTGTAAATATAATAATGATTGTGCTTTGTCCATCCAGGAGAAACAACACGGGAATCAATATTTGGCTAATTAGAACAATAATTCCTGTATTTGTTTTAATAACAACCATGGGTGCGAGCATTCAGAAGCACCAGGCAGGTCATGTTGAAAATTGCTCAACAAATTAGAAAACAAATTAAAAGGAAAGTTGTCATGATCTTCAGGGCCACTCCAGCGCTGGCTGCACGTTCCTGCTAATGGGGTTCGCACCAGATCCTCGGTGCATTTATCCGTGGCCAGTTCAAATCTCCAAAGGCCAGATCTGCCAGGTCATTTGGTTTTGCAAAATCCATACTTTGAGCTGTGAACTGGGGCACCAGTGATGGCACAGCCTTTTGGGAAAGAGAGGAGGAAGAGGAGGCTCCCACCTCTGCAAATCCACGAGGAAGAGCATTTCTGTGGGGTAGGTGCCAACGTTGGTGCCAGAGGATTTGCGGGTCCCACCTTTCACCCTCTTTCTGGGAGCTCCTGGGACACTTCTGCTGCCATCAGAAGCTTTCACACCTACGGTCACAGCCTCCCAGGGCAGCAGCAGCAGCATTAGCGTTTTCAGGGACACAAGAGGAATTACAAAACATATGGCAAGTCACAGGAAGCACAAGACTGATCTTGAGCAGCGGAAGAGCTGTTGCACCGGCCAGCTGCAGTGCTCCTCATACCTCAGGAGGGAGCGGGGAAGTGAGAGACACTGTGTGCACTTTGCGGGGAAGAAATCAAAAAATGATGAAACACTAAAACCAGTAATGGCAGAAGTTTAAGACAGAAATGGAAAGAAGGAAAGTCACCAAAACAACCAGGATTTTTAATGCAGGAAGAACATGGACATGCTGCTGTCGTCCAAAAGTCATTTTAAAGCCAAACAGGCATTAATTTTTCTTTTCTTGCACTTCCAAAACTTCAATGCTTAAAGCTGAGACAGTTAATCTGAAAGAAAGAAAAAAACCAAATCCTCCTTGTTCCATCCTTCCAATATGCTCCTGCTTGTAAACTTCCTTAAAAACATCTTTTATAACTAAGAAACTTGCCACATGTGCAGTGGTTTGTAAATTAAATATATGAAAGCCTGAATAAAGTGACTACTTGGTATTTGCATTCAAAGCACTTTGCAAGTATCAGTCAATTGCCTCAGCGCTTTCTTACCATCCCAAATCTGGCTGAAAAATGCAAGCTCACACCTTCCCTGTGAGATAATGGGTGTTATAAACCCATTTTTCACGGCTGCAAACAGAGACGCAGGAGAGGTGGGTGGCTCACCCTCACCCTGGGTCACCACAGTGCAAGTGGCAGAGCTGGAAATAGCCCTTTGGTCTAGATTATGCAGTAAGGTACAGGGCAGTGTGTTTCAACAGAGGTTTCCACATCAGGATTTTATAAGCCTCCATCATACAGGTGAATTGAAACTTCAGTATCTATCTCCAGTCTCCTCCTGCTACACACATAACTGATTTTTCTTCTTATGCTAATGATGATAAAATTTCTCCTTTATGACATCCTACTTTAACTCAGTGTTTCCCCCCATCACTGACTGTCCATTGTGTCAGGACAGGAATCGTGTTCTTATAACTAGGCTTCCTTTCTTTTTTTTTTTTTGTTCTAGGCAAGATTAGGGCGAGCAGTGGGAGGACAGAGGTATGCTCTGATGGTAGCTATCAGTATCGGTTGTCAGCTTACGAAGCGTTATGTGATGTACGTGTCCAGTTTGCAGTGCTGGCAGATTGTATGATTCCTCTTTATTGCCTTTTTTGCTTTTTCCCTTAAAACCACACAATCTACTGTTCCCCAGAGAAGGACAGGGAGTATTTTCACATCCAATAACGAGCCAAAAAGGAATCCGTTCTGGGACAATCATTTTTACTCTGATGCCGATCATAACAACAGTGCTTTTCTTCTATGAGCAGTCTTTCAGCCTGCTGTTGCTACTACAGCATTACCCATGTTATTTGCTGTGTATAGTTAAATCACATTTTATTTCTGATATTTTTCCTGACAACAGCTCGCTTTATGCTCGGGAAAAGGTATTTTGAAGTCAGAGGAAGATTAGCTGGTTTGCATTATTATCAGAGGAAACTATACACTTTCTTTCTCCTTAATTATAAAGGGAACAGCATCCAAGAAATACTCGGATCTCTCATCCAAACACCAGGCAAGTATCTTCCGATGAGAGGGTTAAAATAGTTAAATAAAATTCGTTTA
>NW_010420322.1:15332-108759 GCF_000710305.1 Buceros rhinoceros silvestris
TCTTCCGATGAGAGGGTTCAAATAGTTAAATAAAATTCATTTAGATTTCTCAGTCGTTAGAGTAGTTTCCAATATATGACACACCATTTTTTCTGGAATACCATGATAGTGTGAGTCTCCTGCTAAAGACGAAGGATGAAATAATTAATAGTAAAGTGACCTTGAAAGTCATGTCTTTCTGAAAGTCAGTAGGGGCTGTGCACATTAATTAGTGATTTTTTAAATTCTACCCTTAATATTTACCAAAGCAGAAAAGCTTTCCCTCAGTCAGCCACTGGCTGGCCTGTGACTGTTGACATATTTGCCTCTATCGTTATTTTCTTTATAAATGATTTAATTTGCAAAAATGCATTTAATATTTTGGTAAAGAAAGCTCTGTCAAAAATATTGATTTATTACAGCTTCATTTGAAAACATGAGTATGAATAACAGATTTGACTGTTAGCATTATAGGGTAGCTACTTATCAATAACAAAAATAGGAGATAAAGAAACAAAAATATGATTTATTAGAAGGGACATTAACTCAAAGGTTTCAAATGCAACTAGTTAAATTTTATCAATGACAATCGTAATCAAACCCTAATTTTAGTACGACTTAAAAAAACCCCCAACATTTGTTTTCATTGCATTTTTAAAAAAGGCCTGGCGAAGAAAAGCTCAGTTAAGCTTTACATTTATTCACTTCTTGTTAATAAAAGAGAAATGTCTGGTTGATACCAATATGTAGCAAAGAGGAACTTTTAAGAGTAACATCTGTTTTGTAGCTAAATTCTTTGAGAAGTCTCAAAGTCAGGAACACCAGAGACTAGAGGAGGCAAGACTCTGAGGAAACACAATGCAAAACAGTCTTGTGCTAATAGAACACTGAAAAGGATGAATGTTTCCCATTCTCTGCAGTGCTTTTATGCCAGGCCAATAAGTGAGTTTAATCAAAGTACAGATAAAATCTCTTGCTGAGCTTTTGCCGTTACATTTTACCTACCTGCCACAGGTCTTCCGATACTATTTTATCAGATCATATGATGGCACGTTTAGACTTTACTGAATGATAAACAATTTTAAATAGAGAACATTTTCTTATTTGTTCTTTACCTAGGCAAAAGTTAGCCATACTGTATTTGTTGACTCTGAAGACGAATGACGTTGTCAGGGGATGCCCGATTGCCAACCAATACCATATGGGCTTGCAGAGTTCAAAATAGGCACTTGTATTCGTAAAGTAACTCGAGCTCAGACTCAACTCTACACACACAGCCAAATGTCGATTCTCGGTAGAATTTGCCTGCCTGGATCTTCTGGAGGCCTGAATTACTGCTTGGATGAAATGAACTGATTCAGTTCTACCGGATGAAATAGAAATTCCAGCTGTGAAGGACTTCGCAGATGTAACTGATTTCCCACACAGCTGACTCAAGTGCAGGTTCAGATCCCTTCCCCACACGGGCCCATCAGCTTTTACGAGCCACTGATTGTGTTCCAGTAAAGGTTAAGCAAAGAACGACTTTTTTTCCTTCTTCATACAAAAGATGTTGGGTAGGATGTACTAAATGTCAGATGGTCCATAACCAGAGCACCGTGCTGTAATGCCTAGCGAGGGCTGGTATTGCATCCAGGACACATACAACTTGTTTACAGATTTACCTTCGCTTGGTGTGCTACTTTCTACTGCTTCCCTTGATCGACACTAAATTTTAACATGCTAGCACGAGTAATCCAATTGAAGAGTAATAGGTAACATTGTGTGAGTGAAAATATTTTCAGTAAGTATCCTTAAAGCATTAGTAAGATTATTTTTAAATATACTCTCCTCTAAATTGCAAGAGTTTCAGCACAAAGCTGGTCTGGAGACTGGCTAGATGCACATGACATTTCCTCAGCTCATTGGCTAACATAACTAATATTGTCTGAAGATTTTAAATGGGCAACAGTCAAGTCATGATCTTGCTTAACTTTAGGGACATGTGGAGCAGTTACACGGCTCGAAAACAAGCATGTAAATTCAAGCACATGCATTTGCTCACCCTTTCATGTGCATAAACTGATTTTAATCTTCACTGTTTTTAACAGTATTAAGTTAAGGATCACCAGCTTGTATGGGGGCTGGTTCTCAAAATGCCATCAGGAAATACAGAGACTCATCTTTACTTTAGATCTCGGTATAATATATGGGCACAGATTTCCCAGTACCGTAGTAGTATTTAAGACATGCCCTGTAATTATTGATTTCGTTGGTCTCACTGACATACAGGTGGTATTATTGATACCTTCATACATTATTTTAGTTATTGCCAGTCACTGACATATTTCTTTCCTGTACTTGATTTTTTTAAAATAAATATTTATATAGTTATGAATAGAGTAGCTCATGTAGACTTTAAATCAAATCATATTGAACTGACAAAGGTACACCTCAACGCTAATATCCTACTGCTGCATTTGTGACAACTGAAAGAGCTTTACCTCTCAAGCTACTACTCTTGCACTGGCAACAGCTCAGGAAACAGTTATGTGAGACAGAAAAGTTTATTAAAACTCAACTATCACCTTAGATTGAAAAGATATTTTATAGAACCCACAACTGTTCTAATAAACATGTTCAACCATCTCCTATTTACATCAGTTGCAGATTTTAGATCAATTAAAGAGGAGCTGTGAGTAAGACCCAGATCCAGACTTGCGCACCCGGAATTGCAAACTGAAGTGAACTCGTGAGGATTTCCAAGGAATCTAATGAGGAACCTAAGGCTCAGCTGTTGCCCATGCTGAGGGATGATGCCGTTGTGCCTAAGCTGACTTCACACTGGTTGACAAGCAGGATCAGGGGAGCCTTGAAATGCCAGTTGAAGGAACATCTGAAGGTCATTTACTCCAGCCTGCATGAAACAGGATGATCACCAGCATCAGATCAGCCACGGCCAAGCCTTTTCAATGGAAAACCTCTGGAAGAGAAGCCACAGACCACTTCTGCTGCAAAGGCAGGTGAGATGGCTGGACTGCCTCAGCTCTGTGCTCGGACTGACAAGGAAAGGAGGGTAAACAGAAACGTATTTCAGAACACTCTTGCGCCTCCTCAGAGAAGGTAGACAGAGCTGGTCACCAGAGGCCATCAGCCACATCAACACAAAAACACACATGAAGTGCCCGAGGAGCTCCAGGTGTGCCAAGGAAACATGAAGAAATGGGTTTAATGCCCACTCCAGCCCGAAAACATTTACACGTCCCAGTTGGGATCTCTCAGCAGAGCCTCAATTACCTGACCAGTATAGTACCTATGGTCTAATGGGAATGACTCTATCCCCTCCTGGCAAGACTGTACAGTCAGCACTGGATTAATGAGCACAAGCATACAGACGAGAGGGAAAAAAACCAAAACAAAACAGGTTTCCAAGCCTCCTTCACTGCTATGTTACTGCTGACAGCTTAAGCCTCTTGCGATGAGCTAACTGCGGCCTTTTTTATAAATCATGTCTTTTGCCTGCTAACCAGCTACATTAAAATGAATAAAAATGGAAAGAGAAGGTCTTAGATTAATTAGCAATTGAGTATGGACTAAACTTTCATTATCTGTAGATTTTAGGCAGTTGCAAGAAGATCTCTTTAGTGCATAACACACAGCCACGCATTTATAAACCTCATAAATTTATATTGCACTCGGTGTATTTATAGAATCGTTTGCATGTACCACACACGCTACAGCACTGAACAAAACTGGTATTGCAAAATTATGGTTTTGCAACTTACCTTCCTAGGAAATACTGCTATAAGCAACGTCCGGTTTTCACTCTGGCTCTATGTTACCTTTAATTTTCCAGCTGGTTTGAGTGAAGAAAAAGAAGGTCAAGTGACTGGTCCAAAAGTACACCGTGACTCTGAGGCTCAGCCAGCCCCCAGCGCTTGCTTCATCCGTTATGCCACACAATCTCTTTACACTGCACAGCCGCCCACGGGGCCATGATAGGGGATGACGGTGAGATTGCCAGTTATTTTTCCTCTGTTAAAGCCTTATGATGTATTATTATATTCTAGTTTATTATATTATGATGTATTATTATATTCTAGTTTAAATGTAGAAACTGTCTAGGCTGAAGTTGCTACACGGACTTAAGAGAGGGAATGCCATAGAAGTACATGAAGTGATATAAAATACCTTAACCCTTTCTCATGACCTGCTTGTTAGGTGTACTCGTTTTGTACTCTTCCTGGTCTGCATTTGTTAAAAACATTTCTTGGCTTGGATGAAGCACTGCAGAAAAGACTTTGAAAGCACACTGACTGATGGAGGGCTGAAATCTGTTCCCAACAAATAAGCATTAAACTTATTGTCTTCACTAAGTGCGGGGTGAGGTCAGGAATGACCCGCTGCAGCAGCGCACCACTTGTTGCAGTGACCCTTCCTCAGTGGACTTGAAAGCCACGGTTTTGAGGAAGACAGAGTCTATCCTGGTTTTGACATCAAACTGAGGTCAGTCAGAGCTGGTGGAGGCTAGACCTGACACTGAGAACATACACATTATTTGTAGGCTGACCACGCTTTTCAAGTGCAAATGTTGAGGACTTTGACAGTGGATTGCATATAAGAAATCGAAATAAATTAAGATCTGTACGTTATTGGTATCCCAGTATTTTTAGATGTAATTAATATAATATCAAATGGAATGTTCTTCTAAGGCGAAGTATCGGAGAGATGGCCGTCATCTATTACAAACACTTTTTTGTAGCATGCTAGGTTTTCTGAAGGTCAGCCATGCTGCAGCGTGACTTGCAAATATTAGATATTTCAAGCCTGTAGTGATATTGTTATTATTACAAGAATTGTGTAAACACTCAACCTTTGACTCTTAGATTTCATAGAATCACAGAATCTCAGGTTGGAAGGACCTCAAAGATCATCTGATTCAACCTTTCTTGGTAAAAGCCCTGTCTAGACACGATGGCCCAGCCTCCTGTCCAGCTGAATCTTAAAAATGTCCAGTATTGAAGACTCCACCACTTCCCTGGGGAGATTATTCCAATGGGTGATTGGTCTCACTGTGAAAAATTTTCCTCATGTCCAATCAGAATTTCCCCAGTAGTAACTTGTACCCATCACACCTCATCCTTTCCATGGATTCCGTGTAAAAAGGGAATCTTCATCTTCTTTGTAGCCACCCTTTAAATACTGGATCATAGTGCTAAGGTCTCCCCTGAGCTGAACAAACCCAGTTGTCTCAGCCTTTCTTCATATGGCAGCTTCCCAGTCCTTGGATCATCTTTGTGGCCCCTCTCTGGACACCCTCCAGCCCATCCACATCGTTTTTGTACAGCAGGGACCAGAACTGAGTCCAGGTGTGGCCTGACAAGCGCTGAGCAGAGCAGGATAATGACTCTTTATCTCTGCTGGTGTTGCCCCTGTTGATGTGACCCAGCATCACGTTGGCCACTGTAACACACTGTTCCCTCACATTGAGCTTGTTGGCCACCGGGATCCTCAAGTCCCTTTCGACAGAGCTGCTCCCCAGCCAGGTAGATCCCAGCCTGTGCTGTGCTCCTGGATTATGTTTCCTCAGTGGCAAGACCTTACACTTCTTGTTGAACTTCATCAGGGTCTTGTTAGCCCCCTCTTCCAGCCTATCCAGGTCTTCTTGCAGGGTAGCTCTCCCAATTTGTGCGTGCCCTACACTGGTACAGCAACCGTTGTGTGAGGGAAACCAGAGAATCCATTTTTTTTTCATTCATTGAAACTATACGGTGAAATGACTGAGAGGTTAAATCCCAGTTTGAGCTGCAAGTCAAGTGAAACAAGGAAAAATTTTGCTTTGATGAATCAGATTTAAGAATGTTGCTGTAATGAAGGATAATTATGAAGATGAAAATTAAGGAGAGAATTATGATAATTGAAAACACTGTTGTGGCAGATATTGAAAGACCCTGGAGTTCTGGGGCTGTTAAACATTACCATTAAAGTTCTGGTAATTAGGAATACTTGACAAAGGATGGGTGAACATTTAGTAGAACAAACCCTTAACTATTAGTTTCCGATCATCGTGTTAAATTGCACACTGTATTACATATTTAAGTCTTCTGTGACTGAGACTGCTCGATGGAATAGTTGGTTTCCAGCATCTAAACCTTCCATCTTAGGCCTTTAGAAACAGATTGATCTAAAAAACCAGCCAACCAACCAAAAAAAAAAAAACTATAGAAAGCCTCTTGCACTTCAGCCTGCTGCTCTAATCAGGCACAGACCAGACATTTAAAGGTCTAATTCCCATGAAATTTAGCTTGCGACCCTGTTCTTTTTGCATTATACGAGTGAAATTTCCCAATTCCTATAGAGTTGCCTAAAGTTCCTTTCAGGCTAGGTTTGTGGTTTTACGGTATACACTAATCCCTTCAGTGAATTTTTGGGTGCTTTTGTCTATAAGCAATGGAACTGCTTATGTTTTCTGCTTTGAGAGACCTCCTTTGTTTCTGTTTTTCTTGTAGAAATCAAGTGCAGTACAAGGTTATCCAAAAGACCAGGGTCTTGTATGATCTGAAGGCTATTTTTATACTGGGGAATACCAAGTAAGACTTTAGTTTATGAATTTGACAATTTGCAAATGAAGCTATTTGTGTCCTGGAACGCAAGAAGAAATAAATAGTTAGAATGTTCTTATTAGAGACAACTTAATGGAATTCACCGCTTGTCCAGCAAGTAGCTCCCATCATTTTAGGGTCTGACCCTGTAAACGCACAGTTCTGGCAGCCCCTGCGGAGAAGTCATCGTGTCCATAGCAACACGCTGCGGCGTGAAGTATTTCTGCACCTCCTCAGCTCCCATCCTGGCACTGCTGGGGACACAGACCAGCTGTGCACGACTGATCCTGTTTATGTCACCACTGTTTTAACTTCACATTACAAACCTTGTTTCCCCTGTAAAAAGCATCTGCTCTCTGAGTGACATGTTTTTAATGTGCTGATTTATCATTGTCAGATACAGGATTTTTATTGCTGAAATTTGAATATTGTATTTAAGGCACTTTTGTGATTACAGATGTTTTACATATAAATTGCCTTATATTACAAAAAAATACATTCAGTACTTCTCAAGCAGTCTCATTCTCATGTGTTTTACATTTTTATACCTAACTCTGTGTGGCTAAGTGGATGTGACTGGCTGTCTGCTGGGGATAACTGCAACCTAGGCTACAGCGCTGCATTAGCCACTGCCCCTGCATCAAGCATGGACCATGGTGATTGAGGAAACATGCTGGAAACAGAAGTTTGGGTACTGCCCACAGACTTCAGCTGTGCTGTGGGTGCCCTAAAACTCTCGAGATTTCTGGAGCTTTCACTAGGGCCAGAAATGCCAGAGGCTGCAAGCGCATGGCCAACTCCATGCAGCCTGGCTGGAGGTATCTAATACAGCCTCAGGCCAGCACACTGCAAGAGAGTTGCTGGCTTGGAGTCATCCCTGCAATCCCTGAGAAGGGGCAGGAAATGGGAATAAAGGCTTTTGGGACCTCTTTGAGGCAGTGCAACTGAGGGAGCACTCCTCCCTGGAAGATGTCCAGACCCTAAAGGATAATGAGAGGAGGTAGATTCCTGTCTTTGTCTCTGCTGCAAGAAAACAGCACAGTGGTGAAGAAGTTTGCAGCCACACAACAACATCCACACTCTCAGGGCATCAGCAGCTGTTTGCAGTCTGTGTCACCAAGGAGCTGCCAGTCTGCTGTGCAAACATCCTGGTGTGCATTGTGTGTCTCTGATGCTCAAGAGAAGCAGGATGCAGCGAGAACACGAGACTGGCTGGCTGGAGCATGGCCAGCCTGGTCCTACTGCCCACCTGCACCCAGCCATGGGTCTGCCCAGGCTGGTGGCCACTATGGATATGAAAAGTGCAGCAGTTCAATTCACGATCAAAGAGTGGGAAAAATAGTATTATTGAAAGTATGCTGACATAGATACATGTCTGTGCTGATCTTAATTTTACTGCATGTCATTAAGGGCACTCATGTCAAAAGTTGCTCAGACTCCTAGGTCTTGCTAAAGGTGTTGCAGTATCCAAACAAACAGGTTTGTCCTAAACTTTTCCACATAGCATATAATATTCATAACCACTTATTGCTTTCTTAACATTGTAATGTGGAAACACTGAGACCTAAACAAATATCACAAACTTCCACTCTTGCTGGCATCAGGAAAATTACTCACGTCTTGTTTCAGACTTTGAATTCATATGAAGTATTCATGAAGATACACACCAGCTAACTAAATACACGGAGCCACTCAAAAAGTATGTACTGAAACACATCATACCTCAAATATAAGCTCATCTCCAGATACTGTATCAGACTGTAATTGATTGAATATTATCAACTGAGCAACCACATTTCTCAAACTGCCTTTGGATGATCATTTCCAAATGGGACTGATCACGTCACATTGCAACAGCTATAATAGTTTTTAAAGTAAACAAAAATATTAACTACACCTTGATTCGGTTCTTCTAGAGAGAGACTCCATCCTAAAAATGCTATTTCCCCACTCTATCACCTGTCCAAAGGGAGAAACACCATCCGATCTGTGATGGGGTTTACTACTCCTCTGTGGGGTCTTACTCCGTGACGGCCAAACTGCCAGGAGCTGAGCTGCTGCGTTTCTAGATGTGGCCAGTGGCTTGAGAAAGGAAAAGGACACAACACAGACTGCAAAGCAAACAGGTGCAAGAGAGTCAGCAAATCTAATGAGGGACCTGCTCAGGAGGGGACAGGAGACAAAGAATGAAAATGCTACAAGAAAAAGAAAGGAACAGCGTACAGCTGGTAAAGAGCACGAGCAATCTGGTTATCCCTCAGAAGCTGTGGAGAAGACTGGAAATCCCAGACGGAGGTAATGACACTACCAGACCAGATCTGGAGTGCAGCTTGTAGCAGACTGAAATTTCTGGAAAGGAGATCCTTTGAAGAAATATTTCTTCTGGCTTGGGAGAAAGGGCCCTTCCTCCTGTTGCCAGCATTTTCATCAAGACAATCATAAGAATGTTTAATTTAAAATATATATATATCACTCACATTTATTTCTACAGGGCGGGATATCAGGATGCTGCAGGAAATAATCTGTAAGCGCAATTCTAGGAGCAGCAAGATCCTAAAGCAACTTTTCCCGTACTGATTCTGTGCAGCCTGGCAGCACCCACTGAGTAAAGTAGTTGAAATAACACCACCATCTACTGGACAGCTCGTTAATACAGTGAGCAGAGAGGTGGTACGGAGACAAAAGTGTGTGTGACTCCCAGTCCCGGCTTTGGCACATCCTAGAACATACTTGGTAAGCCCTCATCATGTAATCCTTCCTTATTTTTATTATTCACATTGACTGATGCTTTTCCAGGCTCCTTTCTTTGTAAGACACGGAAAATAGAAAAAAACGACTGCATTACATGGCGTGAGTAGGGAAATGGAGAATGCTTTCATAGCAGTTCTGTGCAGGAAGCAGCACCAGTACGGTGGCTGTACCCCACAGAAAATGTATTAATTTGGTTTCCCATCAGGACTGATATTATTTGCTCTTACTGTTGCTAGGTCACCTGCAGTTGCACACGTCAAGCCTGCAAATCGGAAACCTAGAAATAGCAATATCCACTGACAAGTTGAGATACGTGCCCTGGCCAGATGTGGGACAAAGCATGTGAGAAAGACCCAGAAGTTATTCTTGCAGGAAGTATAAGTGCTGCCAGACTTGCTGTTGGGTGCATTAGACATACTGCAGCCTCCTTCCATGCTCATTTCTGACACAAATCACTTCCAGTGACAACGTGGGGTATCTGTGAGGCACAGATGGCATTCTGTAACAACGGGCTGAAAAGCCAGCAGCCTATCGGCTAAGCTAGCATGGCTAAGGCACATCATTTTCTATAGCCTAAGGCACAAATAAGGATGATGTAGCTGGTAACGCAAGGAGCATTTCTGACCTCTTCCCCTGCCCAAATAACTGGTCTTGCTAACAACTGGATCAACAGAGAATACCTTTCAGAGGAGTCAGAAACAATGCCAAAAGATGTATCATTAATATGGGGAGACAATGTGTTAATGTCCCTTAACTTCAGCAATAGCCAGCACGTGAAAGACAGTGAGATTTCCTCCTCCTGCAGCGGAAGAATTGCTGGAGCTGTGGAAGATCCTCCCACTCCACCAGCCCTTTGAGCTTTTACAAAGTTATAAATCTTAATCTCTAAATGTTAATTCCTCTGGCTGTTTCAGACCTTCCCCCCAAGGGGAAAAGAAAAAAACCCGAAGTAATTAAATCTTCTCGTGCTTCTGGTAGGTGCTACTGAAATTTAAAATGCTTTCCCTTTGGGGAAGAAACGTCCAGAGGAGATGCGATCTGCTACCTGAGCTGCAAAGATTTGCCTGGGGGCAGGACAGGGCCACACACAATGAAACGCTGCTGGGGGGGAACCGTGAGGCTGGATCAAAAACCTGGTCTTTACTGCGGGATATGTGGAGACCAGGGAAATAGTCCTTCATGCAAGGCTTAGGTAGGTAGAGGCTTAGGCCAGGTCCTGTAGTCATACAGGCTCCAGTACCTCTGCTGGGGGCCGTGCTGGGGCTTCCTCCTATAAAGATCAGCGCAACCACAGCAGAAAAGACTCACTGGGGATATTTAAGTTGGCTTTTAGATTAGATTCTGTTTAATATTAAGGTGTATTTTTACAGCTGAATGGTGGGTAAATCCCTAGTCTCAGAACCTTCTTTCCCTCTCAGAAAACAATATCCTCCCTTCTAATATATTTATTCACTTATATTTACATATAAATGAAAATTAATAGAATCAGATAGCCAAGGTGCATTTTCTCCGTCAGTAGCAGAAACAACAGTAGATCCAGTGCATTTATTATGATTAAATATTATCGGTGTCTGTCACGCATGAATGAAGCCATACCAGGAGCTGATTGTCTATCTCACACAGAAAGAACTTGGCAGACAATTTTTATGTGTTTTTTTTAAAGCTGTTACTTATCCCCAAGCTATCTGCTGGTTTATGCCAAGGTATTTCTGTTGCCCCTGAGATGTATCAGCCTCAGCACAGTTTCTAAAAGTACGCAGGCAATATACTCAGCAAGCTTGCATGAAATTTCTGAGTTCAGCAGAACTACGCAGGAATTATTTTCAATAGGACAACTGAGAGTAATCACATTACTTATATCATAATGTCATATGAGCGATTATTTTAATATTGCCAAAATATTTATTAAATAATATAGGGAGAGCATATTATCAGGTCAGCTCTGAAATGATTACACCTGGAATCCTGTAAGGATTTTTGACCTGAACGACCTTCAAGCTGTGATGACTATATTCTCTGTGGGTAAGTAAAGGAAGAGTATGATGATACCGCTTTAAAGAGCGCCACGTGGAGGAAGGAGACATCTTTTAGTGCAGTATTACAATTGGATCATCTTAAATAGTTCTGTGTGCTTTGCAATTGCTTTCTTGGAAATACCAACTGCTAGACTTTTTTTTTTCGTATTTTCCTTCAACAGTTGGTTGGTTTTGGTTTTTTTTTTTTTGTTGAAGTATGTTGTTTTGAAGTGTCAATTTAGCTCTGCCGTCCTGTATATATCATCAATGCAAGCTGCTGTAGTTAACCCAGGAAAAAATTCTTTATTGGGAACACAAATGCTAATAAAGTTCTTGGTGCAATAAATTAATTTCTTTTGCATAGAGATCAAGTAATTCAGTTCTTACTTCAGAAAAAACAGTACAACCTATGTTGTGAGTCCATTAGCAGCAACAACAAATCTTTTCTGGCTCTAGAAGAAGAATTAATTATTTACATGTTTCTCATTAACTTTTTACCTACTGTTAACAGTGGGTTTTTAAAAGAATTCCTTTCTGTCTGTGATCAAAGTTTTCCACGAGCCCATTTACAAACAGTATCTTTAGCCATTTTTAATTATTTGCGGTCTATCACAAAGTGACACTTGCAATTTGTAAGCATTGCTGAAACGCCGCAGGTATTCCCGAAGTTCCTGACAAGTCTTTTTGAGCAGCCAAGTGCTTTTACTCGCTGTCCTTGACGTGCTGTTGGATCTGATCCTGTGATCAGATACCAGGGGTATCTTGACTTCACCTTCAAAATAATAGCAAATCTAGTGAAAGGCTTGAAGATATCTGTACACTCATCCATGGAACTGGGGGTCATGTATTTCTCTGGAGTTTTATCTCTGATTTAGCGCATCCTGGTAGCACTGAGAGTGGGATTTAGGGCAACAGAACATGGATCCACACTGCTAATTTAGGAAAAAAAATCCCAAGTTTTTTACAGGACTCAGTTTTGACCAGAGAGTCTCAGAGAAACTTGTGATAAAATGGTCTTCAACTGAAAATCTTACAGAATCAGGAAAATTCTCAATAATGTGGTTTTTATCCAAAGGCTGAAAATATGGCTAATGCAACAGCTCTATGAAAGTCAATTTCTGTTCTATGACCCTCCCTGAACTTGAGAGACTTATTTGTGATGCGACAAGCCAGACTGCTGTTCATCTTGTCGAGAGCTGCCCAGCGCCAGCTGCTTCTGAGGAAAGTTCAGCAAACATGATAATGAGCACTGGGGGAATAACAGAAGTTCCTTCTTCAACTGAGCAGTAGTTGGCTTACGCTGTAAATATTTTATGTCTATTATACACTAAGAAGTGCTGTGAAAGTTCTGTGTAAGCTCTTGGTTTTCATATAGGTATTCAGCCTACCGCTACACACACAGAGTAAATTCAGAGTTGTGTAATGCTATTGAATATCACAGATTTAAGATTTATGACCAAAGGAAATTGCACTGAAACAATTTATTGGAAACATAACAAAACCTGTGACTTGATGATGGATGACTTTGTTCTCTAGTTTTAGACCAATTATTTAACAAAGCATTTGTTACATTTGACTTTTGGCCAAGCCACAATGTAAGTTGACATATTCTGGAATAAAGAGAAAAATGGGCAATTTTTAATACATTAGAGAGCTTATAAAAAACAAAACACATTTAGACAGAGTTATGGAATCAGCTACCTTGATAACTTAGCCAGTGGTATTTAGTCATCGCTTAGCCATTGATATTTAGTCAGTTCTACTAAGTGTATAACAAAATGCTGTAACAAAACGAATCATAAGCCCCATGTCCCATAATGCTACTTACTGAGTTAAGTCTTCAGCGAGATGCCATTGCCTGCAGTGATTAGTGGCTCACAGCATGGAAGTCCAAAGCTAATTTAGCAGATGCAAACACCTACTTCTTCTTTTGTAGCTCAAGAAGAAAGGCATCCTACAACCTACTCTGCTTCAGCTTGGACCAGAGTCTTATAAAGCTCAGTGCATGCTGGGGTTAAAAAACCCTTTCTTCCCCCTCTGCAATTTGCTGAGAACATCTTTAGCTTCATCTGATCAGCCCAGCTGGGTGGGCAAAGGGTGTGGCCCACATTTTCTGAAAGTGTTTGGAATGCTGAAAAGAGACCTGCAGACCATTATTTTAGGCTTATAAAGAATATCAGACTAATGATATATGCTAACAAAAAACAGAGGAGTTTTTTATTGTGTATAACGTGTGCAGAGCAAGTCTGTCTTATCTTCACTCCATACTTCTGAAAAAGCACTTTGTGCTGCTCTGGCACCAAACACAAACCAAAAGGGCCTGGGCAGCCCCATCAGACCGATCTCACCGAAGGGTGAGGAGGAGAATCAGTCAGGATGATACAACAACAAACATCACCTTTCCTACACAGCTGTTAGAGAAATAGCTGCTTTAATGGGCTTTCAACCATTAAAAGGTAGAATTAGAGGCTGAATTAGAGTATTCAATTAACAGGCAGTCAGCTGTGTAAAACCCGTCATGTGACATTGATGCTCTAAAATCCAAACAGGTAAATGTGATTAAAGTCCCTAATAAAGTAAAAATGTTTTTCTTGGTTTTATATAAATAGATACCATAATGCTTCTGTGAAATTTGCTGTGGTAGGCTACTAATTTCAATGCCTGTGTTGCATTGGTTTGTATCAACATAAAAAGTAAAACTGGAAAATGAGAGATTTTCTCTGCTGTGTTTGTATTGTTTTCATGAACCTCCAGAAGCAGTGATTGCAACATTATCGGGTGGTTAGTAAAAAAATTCATGTTGCCAGTAAAACTGAAAGAAAAAGCGACTGTAGAAGGGAACAATGGGAATGCCTGTAGGCAAGATCTAAATTTTATAAATATTATAAAGCTAAGGCTGTTGTACTCAAGGTGAAATGTCCCTTAAAAAAGTAGCTTAGAACATCTAATCTGCAGATGAGGTCATAAAAATGTCCATGCTTGTTGAAATGGATGACAACAGGGAAGGTGGGCCAAAAGAAAAGCAGCATTAAAAAAATATCCTGAGAGAGGTCTGTGTATAGCATGAGACAACAACACAATTATTTAAGAGCAGCCTATTATCTACTACCCAGAAAGCCAAACAGGTTTGTAAAGTAGAGTTATGATTCCAATTTATGTGATATTTGGAATAAATGCTTACCTTAGTGAAAAAAGCCTGCACAAAATAAAACCTATTCTAGAATCTTCATTCCCTTTAAAATGTTACAGGTCTATAACAATAAATATTATTTTATTAATTTTTTATTGCTAGGTTTTCAAAGGTAGGTGAATTAGATGAGCTCTCTTCATGAGAGATGGATTTATGAGACAACTGTTATTTATAGGAGCTGAAATAATGTGTTTGTAGTGCTTCTGTTTTTATTTAGCACCTGCTTTTCCCTCCACACAATTTTCTTCAGAAAAATTCAGTAGTGCATTGATTTTTATCTGTCTCCAAAGATGAAAACCTGGAATTTGCAAAATGTCTGGTTGAGAATGCGGAATGGAGAAAGCTTTGTGGAAAATAAACTATTGGGCTGGCTATCAATTGGCCCTTAGCTCCTGCGAGGCCTTTCTGAGCAATGTTGGAAACTTACTTTTCCCGTGGGGTGATGTGTATAAATCAGATTAACTCCACTGAGAGCAATGGAGTAAACATATCTGAGAGAGTCCATCCCCGCATTTCTGACATTTCTCTAGTTTTAGTTATTTTCAAGGTGGGCTAAAGCCAGTGGCCACTTACAGGTTTATGACAATATTAGCAGTAAAAAAGCTGAGATTTTAAAAATCAGTTCCTGTCAGAGGTTTAGGAGAGTGTCCCATCCATGGCTGAGAGTATGCTGTCCATGACCTGTAGTTCAGCAGCTCCTGTTCCACCTTCCCAGGCACCACTCCCCACCAGCACGTGTTCTCCACACACCTTTTCTAATATAAAAAGTTCAGAGTTACTGTTTAATACAGAAAAGAGAAGCTCATGAGGTGTACCACCACCCTTTTGTTCTTGAAATTGATGTATTCTGTAAAATCCCTACAGGAAGAAGTTTAGGAAAAAATAAAAAGGAAAAAAAACCCAAACCAAACAGGGAGCAGAAGATCCCTGTGGATGATAGTTGAGGTGCCACAGGTGATTTATGGGTCTGGAAAATATTTGCAATGCCCATATTATACTTGTTCTGGGGATAAAGAGAGGATTTAATTCACTAGTACTATCAATCTGTTGCCTTTCAAGGCAGTAAATTCACTAAATTCACTAAAAAAAGCAATTCAGCTTCATGGAGTTGTTGTTGTTGTAATATATCATTTATCACTTACTGTATGTAAGTACCAACAGCACAAACATTTAAAATCATCAACGGAACTATAAAGAGATGAAAGAAAAATGTTTCAGAATAAATCTCTGTCTTTTCCAGAGCAACCTAATCTGTGATAAGGTTATAGAGTGAAACATACGTTACCAGGAGCTCTAAATAAAATTCTTTTTTGTTCCATTGCATATGGTTTAACAAAACTGTTGAAACTCATTTTCTATTTGTGTGTGATGCTGATGGCAGGAAAAAGAGAAGGAATTGTAAAAGTAGGCTGATTGATATGCCTTGATTTCCCCAGGGAGGTTTCTTCAGGGGATTTCTCAGACACCCTAAAACTCTGTGCTATGGGGGGCATCTGGAGGAGGGGTCTGTCTGCATTAAATCTGCTGGGATGCAGGTGGGTCTCCTAAATCTTCCCTTTAAAATTAATCTGGTAGTGATGCATATCACCATTAATACTTAGATTAACTTATCATTGCTGAAACAAAATAATATTTGCAATATTTTTATTTCTTGCATGAATGTAGGAAGGCAACTGAATCAAATTAGGGGGTGATCTACACTGTGATCAATACTCGCATTTCTCTGCCATTTATTTTCACTCATCCACTAGTTAGCCATATTTTACATTTTGATACCGTTTATATTGTATTTTCAGCAGAGCTCTGATGGTTTTTTTAATCTAATCCTAGCATCCCTTGCTCATTCAGCACTCTAAAAGCCTTGAAGAGGCAACATCTGTGTTGAAGTATAAGCAACCACCAGGTCTGCTCAGGAGGAGCCCTGCCAAGGCCAATTGCAGTAATCAAGCTTTCTTTGAACACAACATCTGCTTACACAAACTCTCTTACAAGATCAAATTGTAACAGTCAAGATGGAAAAGGAGGATGAAAGAAGAGATGACAGACATATGGATAGTCATTTTAATGCTGGTTGTACGCTGGCTTTAACCCAGGCCAAGTTCCCACCTTCTGTTGTTAAACCCGGTGGTTCTGCTCTGAGTCTTATTGTTACTCCTGGTTGGAACATCTAGGGTGAGGGAGGGGGGCTTGGCGCTGTACTGACTTGGCCCTTTATGATTCTGATTTCTGCAAAAAAGGAAAGTTCCAGGAAAAAAAGTAAATTAAATGGTTCAAAGGTAGGAGCAACACATTTCCACTTCATGCCTTTCCACTGCTACTACTGATGGAAAGGTCCTGCCTTTCCATCTTTCTGCCGTCGTTTCAAAGTAAATGGTTTCCTAAATGGAAAGTTGACTCAAAATTAATCTGCAATTTTTCTAAGTAATAGTGATTTTTGTATTAGTGTTATCTATCCATAATCAAGGCCATGAGTAGCCATTTTTCTTAATCTTTGTCTTTACTATCCAGTCAAGGTAAGTCAAGACTCAGGGAGTATGGGCAAAGAAGTTTTCAGGAAAAGTCTAATTCCTTTCCTGTACTATATCATGTGCCAATGGACTAACCCACCACTGGAAAAGTGTTTTGAGAATTTCTGCTCTATGAGAGTATTGTGATACTTCCATGTTTATTACTATTAATTTTGCAGAAGAACAATCAAAATGCAGGGGTTTTTTTAGTCAAGAAATTAATTTTGCCCAAGTCACACAATAAATGAGGCTAAGGCAGTTC
Source organism: Buceros rhinoceros silvestris (assembly GCF_000710305.1). Classification (NCBI taxonomy): domain Eukaryota; kingdom Metazoa; phylum Chordata; class Aves; order Bucerotiformes; family Bucerotidae; genus Buceros; species Buceros rhinoceros. Next base: position 32,618 of record NW_010420322.1, read on the forward strand.
CGTGTGGAAGACAGGACTGTGACCAATTCAGGCACCAGAGCAGCTCACAAAAAATTCAAGAAATACTAAGCTGCTCTAGGAACACAAAAGATCTTGAAAAAAATTTATCTCCTGCCTACAGATTTTCTGGAAATCATATACTTTTCTGAAAATGGATTCTGATGAGACTCCCCAGCCAGTTCCAATATACAGAGTTTGGACATGGGGGTCCTCTCTATTAATATTCACTAATTGCCAATTTCTTCACACAGAAAAGTCCCTTCGCCTTTTGAGCTGCTGAGCAACAGTAGCCATCCTCTTAGCTCTGTCTCAGGCTGCTCTGGAGCAGAGGTGAACTGCAGATGTGATTTATGTCGACACCTCTGCAATCGTTTGGTGTTTTCCAGGACAGTAAGTAACTCGTATGACGAACGCACACCTCAGTCATCACTGTGCCCTAGCACACACGAGATCACAGGGGGCTTGGCTCACCTATAGCTCAGCTGCCCTGGCAGAGGTGTCCATCTGAGGAGGGCACTGATGGTGCACGCTGCAGGTTTAGCAAGGGTATGCTGCTCACAGCTGAACTTCAGATAGCCAGGGCCACACACATGGCAAACCAGACAAAAGAGTGAAACAGAAAGGTTCATCCCCCTGCCCACCACCCAGAGCTGTGGGTGCACCACATCAGGTCAGGGATCACATCCAGCTTTGATCCACTCCAAGAGACAGCACAGTGACAAGGATGTGATTTAATTCCTCAGTGTTCCCGTACGCTGTCTCAGAGCCCAAGTGCTCATGCTCTGTGTACCCTGAAAGAACCTGGAGATAATGAATAGGTTGCTACATTTGATCTCTACGTTACTTTAGAGTTTGAACTCCCATAGTGCGGCCCGCTGGCTAATGAGGAGTGATGGCACTGAAAGCCGTCAAAGTTCTCCCGCAAGGGAATTAGAAGCTAAAAGATAAACACAGCAGATGATGGAACACACAAATCGCTCTCTACTCCCCGAGCCGGGTGAAGGGGGATACGCTTTTGTATAATGAAATATTACCCTAAAAATCACAACTAGTTCTCACCTAAAGGAAGAGCCTGGTCCTGTAAAAATACATGTTCTTCTCCTCATATTGTTCTCTGAAGAACCAGAAATGCTGTGTTCTGTACACTAGAACACAAAGCAGAGGAAAATGCAAGCTCTAATCGCTGCACGAGCACTGTTGATTTCCCCCAAAGCTTATGCCTCTAAGCTGAGATGAAGTTCTTCCCGTTTGATGTCACTCACGTGTGCAGTCTTGAAATAAGAGTGGTGAGATAAAGAGTAGCTGTTCAGGCTAATGAGGTGTGTGAATGTTGTTATAATTTTGGTTATAATGAGTGTGCTTGACATTTCTCTGAAATATATGGGCAGAGATTACTAAAAGAAATAGGACCCAACAGCAGGAGGAGAAAATCCCAGGCCTGAATTACTTCTCATCCTTTTTAGGAAAAGCCTTTGGGGGCCACGCTTGCTGGAGACTGCTGGGACTCGGTTAAAATCCATTACACCAACCTTTCCACCTGCTCGGAAGCTGCAGAAAGGATGGCAAGAGTCCATGGCCACAGCTAGCCCCTACCGACAGAGAAGGGATCGTCCTGGGAACGCAGCGAGTTTATTCCTTGTCACTGGTATTGGCAGGGATGTTCGATCAGATAAAACAAGCAAACAAAAATGCACCGAGGAGGGTTTTGGCATCTGTAAACGTGTAAATGCAGGCTAGCAGAAAAATTTATACTGTTTAGCGAAGATATCTTTTCCCTCTGAAGGGCTCTGTCCTAGGGGGAAAGCGTGTGCACAGGCAAGGTCCTGCTCTCTGTCACTCGTGAATGACAAATCCCTTCTATGCCTAGAAAGCCACCCCAGGGGACAGCCCCCTCGTAAGGAAGCTGAAGGAAATAAACCCTCGACTGTCGTTCTCAGATCAGTTTCTAATGAGTGTGTCAGAGCTTAAAAAGAATTCTACAACTGCCTGCTGCCTCGAGTGCAAAAGGAAGGCTCTAGCCACACTCAATTTCTGAGAAGAGGAACATTGTGTTTCGCTCTCTTCTTCCTGAGGGGACCCAGGAACACAGACACTTCCACATGACCTTCAGAAGATATCTGAGTGATAGGATTCATTCCCCAAAAACTTCACTGTAGCCCAGGACTTCCTCGTGCAACTCTTAAACCTCCTACACTGACTCAGGAGCCTGAACATTTTATGCCTGAAACGAAGCGTCAAAAAGTCAGGTCTTTGGAAGCCTACAGGGTATTTCCATTTTTATCATCATGTTATCGTGCAGCCCCATCCCGAGGTTTTGTTCTGCCTCTGGAGAATACAACAAAGATCGTTGTTCTTAGCACTCTTCCCACAGCCTTCCTCTTACCTCCCTCCGGGCTGCCCAGTACCCTGCGCCCTGAGTGAGCCCAGCTCCTCTGGCCCACCTCCAACATCACAGCACCAACTCGCCAAGAGGGATGTTTCAGGCAAACATTGTCTCTTTCTTACAGAGTGAGGAGCTCTGATTACCTAACATGTGTATCCATCAAACAATTTTTGGCCAAGTTTGAGATGCCGCTGCCAGCTTCCAGCTGTGACTTTTGGCTTGTTTTAGCTCCCCTTATCCATCCCTACCGTTGAAAATTAATTTAATACAAGATGGACTGGGGTCAGGCCTTCAGTGTTTTGTGGTCTTTTTGTACAGACAGTGAAACTAATTGTTTCAAGTGTTCGCTACCCACACTTGACTACTCCAACTTTCTGAGGAGTTTCAGGTTCTCCTCTTACTGAGGTTAATGGTGTGGCAACTGTGAGAGTATTTTCCAGTATTTTTTTACAGGTTCTCCATGGTTTTATTTTCCCATGAATTTTTATATTAACATTTGGGGGAGGGAGAAGGTGGTGTTCACTGTTCTTCTGATTTCTGTAAGGTCTTCTCTTTGGCTGAGAGAATGGGAAAAGGGGAATATTTACACCTCATTGTCTGACCTGGAGCAGTTTGTCCTCCCAAAATGAAGGGAGCTCTATAGAACCCCAGGGAAACTCCTTGGCTGAGACAATGGGCAGCTTAATTTCATCTTTACCAGGAGTAACCACCCTCAAAGGTTCCCCCTGATTAAAATCTGCTTAGGGAGGCAACAGGTAAGGGGATCAGAAAGTCTACAAAATGCCCCTTTTCTCCTGTTGCCCTGAATTGTTTCAACTTACATTTTTTTTCCTGTTTACTTTTGCATTTGGTACCCAAAAGACCAACAAAGGCTGGATTACTTGTGGGAAGCTCTCTTGCTTTGTTGTAAATTGGTTTTGGTTGCCAATATTTTTGCAAGGATAAATCTCAACCCACAACCAATTTCAGTCTTTTTCATGTTAAAACTAAACATTAGAGGTACTCCTTCCAGGCCAAAACTTAGAGCCAAAGAAGATTGGGCCCCTACCAGTTTGTAGAAACTACCACAAACAAATTTGAGTATTAACTGAGAAAACCAGGTAAAGGAAGAGGTTGTGCCCTGTTTAAAATAAACTATGATTTTATCATTTGTCATACATTTGTACTCAAGAAATGGATGGGGATCTCTTAGAAAAAAAAAAATCAGAAATACTGGGCTTGGAGTCTTAATGATCTTGAAGGGATATAATCTAAGTGTCAATAAAATCAATGGAAAGACTCCCGAAGAATCCCAAAGGGCAAAGGTCAGGCCTGTGAGGTAGCTAATCCAACAAGCCTGTTAAAAGCAGCAAGTTTGCAACATCGAAATCCAAAAGCAAAATTAAGAAAAAAGTTTTAGAAGTTTCCTTTTTAAAAAACCTGTGTTTCCCTCGAAGAATCCTGTGGTAAAACTCCTCAAGGGATGTAGTTAAGCCAAATGAACAACGTTTGAAACTCCTTGCCTGTAATGCAAAATACTTTTCATGGCTCCATATATGCTTTTAGACGAAATGCTCCTCGCAGTGATTTGTGTGGAATGTTTACAGGCTTGTGTATTCTTCTGTTATCAGACAGTTCACAATATCCTCTCTTAAACATGCAGACACAGAACAATCAAACTTGTCAAGCCAAAGAAAAGAAATGCTGGCACGTATGAAAAACACTGAACAGTGGGAGGGGATACAGTATTTTCTGAAGAGAATGCCACGAGTATCAGAGTAGAGCAGGCGATTTAATAGCAAATTCTTCATATCGCACAGTAAGCTGGCGAAACGTGCTGTCGCACACGTTGTTCACACCGACTAGAAGCAGCACGCAGGACCCATGTGGTAGCAACAAGATGCTTTCCAACGAGACTAAACTTTGGAAAAAATTCTCCTGAGCAACACGAGTGAATGGATTCTTTCTCTGCCGTTTGCTCCTGCTTGCTGTTGCTGTTACTACCGCTGGTGAGCTGACCTTCGGAAACAAACATCTCATTTTTCAGGACAGGTTGGCAGAGCAAACGCTGCCTCACTTTGTTTCAGTAGCGAAGGGCTGTTCTCTGAAATAACAGACAATGATTCAGGGACCCAAGGTACAAACCGTCAGGACCGCTCTTTGCCCCACCGGAACTGCTTTGAATAAATGGAACCTCCAGGGTCCTGAAGCAAAAACCGAACTATTCGCCAGCTTACATTTAGCATTTTTAAACCCCTCTCATACAAACACGATGTCAGATAGGACTGCACTAATCTGAAGTTAGTGCTGTCTGCTTTACAATCCTCACGGGCAGGCATGATGGTTCACCACCCCACTATCGGCAGGATCACCTCCCACCCCGACACGGCGGTACGCGTTGTTCTCACCCGCCGCGGGTGCGCGGGCGTGATAGCGGGTGTGTAAATCAGAGCAGCTGCAGCCCGAGCAGCTGCAGGGACACATGCTCTTGGCTGGGCTGTTTGTGGGTGGGTGAGCGAGTGTGGTTTGTGTATAGCTGGAGGGCTTCCCCCTTGGAAATTCTGTGATTAATGACACATTAAACCCTCTCCAAGAGAGTGGATTGAAAAGAAAAAAAAAAAAATTGAAACGGGCAGAAAAAAACCTGAAGGCAGGCAGACTGATGGCTTTTCCTGCAAAGTTTAATACTTCAAAAGTTAACTTCTAAGAAACTGCAGATGCATGGATAAAACCTCTCTGGAACAATATGCAGCAGCCCTTTCCTTTCCATCAGCATCTCCAACTTGTTGCCTGCCTCTGTTGGATTCCCTTGTTGGCCATTAGCACTGAGTCAGCTCCATTAGGTAAGGACTTTGTGCTTTTTAATTATTTGATAGTCATTTGGGGGACAGAGTTCATGCGTATTTTAAACTGAGATGATCTTGTTTACACTTACTTTTGAATGTGGGTTAGAGGGAGAGAGAGCTATTATTAGAAAGAGTCTCCAGAATAGAATGGAAGTAAAGTTAAAATAAACAACTTCTAAGGCAGCAAAGACGGTCACAGTGATAACCAAGTGTGTTACAGCACACCATGTTTATTGTCCATCAGAACATTTTCACTTTTATTTTCTTTATTTTTTTAAATAAAGAAATTACAAACCTGTGAAGATTCTTATTTCCTACTAGAAAAAAATCTAGTGATTTAAGGAATATTTATAATATTTTCCCATAAACAGAATATATGAAACGAACCATAAAAGAAAAACTTTAAAATAAGCATCTATTCCTCTAAGGAAAGACATATATACACCATATATCAGAGTAACATTATAGATTAGTTAATTACCCATATAAAAATACACAGCTTGCAGTCCCTGGCAATAAAAAGTTCATGAGTAATTTTTCTACTACTGCACACTTTAAATGTAAGGCTTGCTTCACTCTAGCACAGAGTTCAAAGAAGACATAGATTTTACATATGTAGCTTGTTTATACAGCATTATTAATCCACTGCAGGAATACACTGAAAATCATGTTAGACGTTATTCGACTAATAAAACCGGAGTTCATAAAAAAACCTGAGAAAAGTGGTAGGACCGGAGTGTGCTGTGAGTGATTACGGATACAGCTTTGGCAGACTCTGTAGCTTTAATGGAAATTCATTGCAATATTTTACCAAATTTAATTCCAGCAGAGCTTCAGCTAGTCTTAAAAGTGATTGTCAGCCAGCACTCATTAGCTCTGTGAAGATAAAACAATTTGAAGTACTCTTCATTGGAATATCAAAAGGTCACCCGAAAAGGTTTGCAGGACTAAACACAAGGTAAATGACCTTATCGCCTTTATCTTCAAACAATGCCTTTAATTTCTGAAACCTTTTGAAGGGTTGCCAGTTTTATGGAGTGTAGCAGCTACTTATCTGATAGAACAAGCTTTTCATCAAGGGGAAATGACCTTTTAGCTCCTAGTAACTAAGTGACTGCATTTTCCACTGTATTTTTGTTACTGAAGGTAATACGTATAGACAAGTGCATTAAACTGGGAACACAACACAAGAATTAAGCAATAACTTGCTGTCTCTTAGGTGATGTGGAAAGATTCATAAGTCTTGTTGTTTTTTTATATAATGTGAACCTGAAGTAAATGAAACTGCTCAAAAAAAGTTTACATTCTGACAGATTGTGTTCTGACATTATAAGGATATTAACAGAGCCATATGCTGTTTACTTTTGTACTCTACCAAACCCACTAATCCCATAAGAATCTGACTGTGAATAAGGAACGTCTGACCAAACAGCTTTTTGCAGATGCCTTGTTAAAAAGGAGAAGTTTAAAAAGTCCTTTAAAGACCAAGGGAAAAATTTACCATCTTCTGCAGTCTTATTTCAGGGAACAAAGCTCCCTGTGACTGAGGATACTCTCATTATTTGGGGTTTTTACATTATTTCCTGTGACTAAGAAGCAGGAAAGTGTTACCAATAACATGTATAGCTGCTCTCTGCTAGAAGATTTAAGTAAAGCATCAAGGACAGGAGCAACTCGGTGAGTCATAGATGTAGGAGGGCTGACACAGCACAGAGCTTGTCAGACTCTTCTCAGAGGAAATTCTGTAAATAAGTCAATCAGAAGAAAAAGACAACAGGTTTTTTACAGAGGTATTTCAGACAAAAGTATTTATCTTAAAATAGAGAGTTACTTATAACATCACCATCGAGATGGAATTGCTCCCCATCCCCTCCGGAGCCTTTTCGTAACACACAGTTGAAAAAGGTTTTAATTTTGATATGAGCTTCCTGCAAAGGTACCAGCTTCCCCCGAAGCTCATGAAATCTGCTGGAGTTTCACTGCAAGATGTTACACATATAGCAAAATCAGATAGAATTAATTGTTTGCAAGTTCACTCCTGTGGATTTTCCTCAACTCAGAAACACATAAGAAAAAAATCTGATCATATCCTGAGGTGAAGAAAGAGGAGAGGGAGATTGGTGTTGGGGGAAGGCTAGGGGCCTACAACAGGAAAGAATGGTGCATTTCCAAATTATCTGAATGAACTAATTTGATTTAAGAGAGTAAAAAAGATTAGTCTAGTATAGCAAAAATTATTCAGTGTGTCTGGCAATTTTATGAAATTGCCGGGTCTTGCTTTCACCAGAAGAATTAGTGAGAGTCTGAGTATGCAATCTGCTTGGTGTGCTGCCCACAAGGAACCCATGATCTCTCTGTGGGCATCTGCTGTAAAGTCTGGGTGTCAAGGACTTTCCGTACATCAAAGAAAAATCTACTGAGATAACCGAGAAAATATTTCCCCATTAGTACTTCAAAAAGAATAATGCGAACTACACAGGACCTTTCCCATCTGCTTCACCTATCTACCACAGAGGACAAACACTTCCATCACTTGCTCAGACCTCAAACATGCCACCCAGGTCCCCAGCAACCCCACAGAGCCTCCTCTCACCCTCTGGGTCTCTGAGCAGACACCCCTGGGGAAGACCCAGGGTATCTGGCTTGGAAACAGCTTTCAGGGATCCAGCTCTCAAGGCATGAGTGAGTTTGGTCAGGGACAATCCCGTGACTTTAGAAGTTACACTGGGATCATTCTGCCTCCATGTCTTTGCTCTGTGGAAAGTACAACAGACATTTACAGCACTGTGCAAACAAAATATGTTGCCAAGTGCTTTCCTACAGAAGTAAACCCAGGACTCCCTGGCCATGGCAAATACACTGTGGCAGCTCCCAAAGGGAGAGAAACAACCTTTACAGCATGTTTCTCTCCTGATACTAGTTTTAATTATCAAAAGCTGTTTACAGATTAATATTTTATTTTCCTCTTATTTAATTTTTTATCAACATTAGGTAACACAAATGGCTTTGTTGTCTGGAATGAATCCATATTGTTTGAGCTAAGAGCGAAATCTGATTTTGTCTGATTATGTGCTATCAAAGCAACGCTAGTAGCAGGGGTTGTACAAAGATTTCTGTCGGCTGATAACTTTTTTGTTCCACTTCTTTTTATCGGGAAGACAACAGGATTATGGTTACCACAGGAATAGCGCTTTCATAGGGAAGGCAAATTGGGCAGTTGTTGCTCTCTGGGGGCAGGAGAACCTCTTTCGCCTTACAACAGATGCGTTTCTGACTCTGAGCCGTGTCAGTAGGCCACTAGAGGATTTTAGGACTTTGAAATTTGGTAGGGAAATAATTTTTAGCTCAATACATTTGCCTTTTAATCTTCTGATGAAAATGAGTGATTGTTCGGTTGTTTTCAAAGCTGTACAGGCACAAAATACATTTGGTGTGAGGGGGCTGCCTTTCTGCTGCACCTCGCAAGGAGTTGCCTGTTTTCCACTGACCTGCCAAACACATACGCTGTTTAACTCCTTAACAGCTCTGTGCTCTACTAAAATTGACGATAATTTCATTGGACGCTGTTCGTAACAGGATAGGACACTCACAACCAAAATGCTTCCTTTAATGGTCCAGCTCCTCAAAGTTATTTTGTCTCCAAATGCCAAGTCCGAAGAAGTATTTTATACGTCTAACTTCCTTTGCAATCGATAGGAGTTGCAAGTAGTCAAGACAAATCAGTGTTTGTTCCTAAATTGACAAGACAAATTGCTGCAGAGAGGAAGCATCATCATTCTGTTTTACAGATGGGATGAAGACGTGAAGTGGCTCAAGGTCATGCTGAAAATCCTTTGGTGGAGCTGAGATCTGTACCGAAGCCTCGTGAGTCGCAGCTCAGCCCCATCAACTGCAGCACGACTCAGAACTGAAACAAAAGCCAATATAGTAAATAGGAGCGCAATAAAAATGTGGAACCTTTCTCCATCTTCCTTGTAAACTCCGAAGTCAAATAGCTACACACACAAACTCAAGGGAACACAAAGTATCGTTGGAGGGTTTTAGACCACCCAATGTATTTTAGATGACCATGACTTGAAATTTCCCCAAAGAGCCTTTGATTTCAATTGGGAAAATTCTTGATTCACTTCCAAAATGCTCTGTCTACTTTGTAATATAAATATATTTGAAGATAAGAAGAAAAAATAATTCCTGAACTAACTTCATTAGAGACAGAATTTCTTCTCTCTTACTACCTTTTCCTACTACTGCTGCAGCCTAATAAAATATTACTGGCTCTGGAAATGTTGCTTTCATTCCAATTTATTTCTGATGCCAAATCCACTACAAAAATTAATATTATCTTTAACGCTTGGTTGCAGCATATATTTTTTTTAATGATTTTTAAGTTTTCTTCAAAGTAGTGTATTTTACCTTCAGTAATGACCCTAATTAATTTCATTGTGGCAGCTACACTGTGTGTTTTGCCCTAAGTAGAGGTTATTTATGGTGGTATCTGAAAAAAGTGGATTAGTTTGAAGAATATTTTTCATCTGACTTTGAAGCACCAGTAAAACCATGTGTTAGTACATGCAGTTGTTTGTACAGCTTTTCTGGAAAGAGTTTTGTGTGTTAAGCTCTTAGGAGATTTACTTAATGGATGTATGTTCTCATTTGCTTCTTCCTGACACGTATTATTTTGATTATTCTGACGTCTTTTACTTTGATTGCTGTGTTCACACTGCATGGCATCCACAGGGAGCTGCAAGGGAGTATTCTACATATTGAAAGGAAAAAAATTGATTGCCTAATATAGTTGAGGGATTGTAGGAGCCCGCTCTGTTCCTTTTGCTGGTTTTATATTAATTCATCGATTGAGAGCAAGTTTATCTTATTCCCCTATTTTGTTCACAAAGCAGCTTCCACAAGCTGAATAGCAATTTATCTGCACACCACACTAATGTGATGCATCTCCTGTGGTAGCTGGAGCATTTTACAGCTCAACCATCCCTTGACAGCTTTGCGTGTTGACAGTCTCAGTAAATGGTCCCTCACGTAGTGTCTTGCTAATGCCTCATCAGCTCAGTAGCTCTTGCACTTTCCCTGAACTGGTGGATACCCCAACTTTTCCTCTTCCTTATCATAATAAGAAAAGGCACAACATTTTGCGGTCTTATTTTCTTTTTCTTTCTAAAATGGCTGATCAAGTTATGTTTAATTTATCTCAGAAGGAAAAAGTCTACAAAAAAAATCCGAAAGATGATACAGAGACAAGATGATTCTCAGAAATTCCTGCATTAATGTCTCCATCATGAGCTTAATGGTAAATATGGAGAATGACTTGGGATCTGAAGCAGACCATTCCTGTACAGAAAGGAGCCTATCAGGTCCTACTTGCTTCTCATCTCCAATTAAAAATGTGTTTTGTTGATGTTTGACTGTCATGCAAACTTTTAATGGAATTTTATTTCATTGATTTTCTACACACCTGTATGAAGAGCCAATGCAGGTAAAATTCAGTCATTAGTTGATTTAATAGCTAAGCCAATGTTTTGTTATTCATAACTTAATAATTAAAATTTTCTCTAGAATTAGCATTATTAGACCTCACTGCATTAGTCGGATAAGTTATTTATTGATCTGGCCCAGCTACCAGAATAGGCAGATGTACAATCATCTTTCAGAGATGATTTTTAATAGTCTTCTTTGTCCCTTCCCTTCAATTATTTATTTTATAATCAACTATGGTTATGCTATAAAATTACTTGACTGTGACTCAGCCTCCCTCAATAACACAGCATAGATACTTTGATTCATTCAGGCTACCTTATCATCAGCTCTGTTTTCTTAATGGCATAGAAAAAATATATAGAAATTCACAGTCCCACATTTTCTCTGTTCTTTTATTAGATGTTAAGATTAGAGCTAGCAACAAAGACATAAACAGGGTGAAATCTAATTAATTCCCTGTTTCTTTTTTGCAAGAAATACAAGGAAAATGAAGAGGAGGCTATTTCCTGTCCCAGTGAACTTGCACATCATTCTTCAAGTACTAAAATAGGTGGCCATTTACATTTTCTGAATACATATAAAGTAGAATAAAAATAAAGGCAAAAAAAGGCTATCGTTCTCCCTTAGCTAGCCCATAACGACCCCAGAAGTTGGTTTTGCTCCAACAGTCTTAGAAGTGCCAGCGGGACTCAGCCACCCACACCCCATAACATTCCTGAAGTATTTGGGCTTCTTTTCTCCTATAACATCCTTCAAAAGCCTCACTCATAATTGTTGAATATAGGAACCCTCTAGTTTCAGATAATTTTCACTTCTCTTCCTGGACTAGTTATTTCAATCGATCCTGTAAAAGGAATCCCTAATAAACCACTGTGAACAGTTACACTGGAAAAGCTGGAGCAGCTCATCACGTTCTCTCTCTGCAGCAAAGATGCATTTCGCTCATCCTCCACTCCCTGCACGGGGGTTACCTGTGCAGGGACACAACCTGCCCTGCCTGCTGGGTCGGCATCTGCAGAAACAGTGGCAGGCAGGACCCTCTTGAGCCCACCCAGCACACACCTCCCAGCACCAGCACGATCCTGCTCACTGCAACGTACCTCATCAGACTGAAGGTTTGATATACCCTTAAGATGCCGTAGTCAAAGACCAAGGCCTCGTAGAAGCGCTCAGCCTAGGATGGGAAGGGCTGAAGTTTGACTTAATCCCTCTTCCTAGTGTGTGCTCGTGTGACGGCATTAGGCATCAGATAGAAGTGTACCTCAGGACAGCTGGATTTGAGCTGCAGACTGTGGTCCCAGCACAAACCATACATCTCCCAGAGGAACTTACAACAATTCTCTCCTTTTGACATGATTTCTGCTTTGCAATACAGATAGCTTTGACATAAACCGTGAATCTACTACCCACCCCCACTCCTTCGCTGCTTCTTTTTTCATATTTTCCTAATAACTGATATCATAGTCATGAAGATCACCCACAGTCATTACTGCTGCTTCAGAATGCCTGTTATCCACTAACATTCCCCCTTCTGTTTGCTGTTACCTGTACTCCTTGCATGGGTGTGTGAGACACTTTCTCTCATTAATAGACTCCTGACAATATTATTCATCTGCTGTTTCAAAACAACTTCATCTTCTGTCTTGGGTCTGAGCTTGCAGATTGCCTCCCAAGAATACCAAACATTCTCATTAAGTGTCGGCAGGATGCGAGGGGACCTGGAGAGCTGTGCCTGGGTAGCCCCACGCAGCTTCCAAGGACCCCGCCACAGCAGTACTCACAAGGTCAAAAGAGATGCTAGAAGGAGCTTCTTCATCACTCAGAAAGGCTGGTGACACTAAAGACATCTTTACTCGGGCTCCTTTTAATCAAGTTTCCCAGGAAAGCCTTCATTGGTAGTGAAGCACAGGCTTTCTGAAAGACCCTTTGGTGAGGTTCTCGGATTTAAAACCTCGCAGCTGCTCAGCCCGTGGGGATAAGTTATGCCTTTGACAACCTCCGCATATATTAGTACTTACACTGCTTCCAATGGAGATAAATTGAATATAAAAGTAAAACGCTGCCATCCTGTGAACGGTAGCACGGATGGCCACATGTGAACACGCAGCACAGGAAACACTATTTTGGCCACCACTGTTATCATGGCTTCATGTAATTATTGTCAAAACAAGGGCTGCAGAATCACTGCAAGAACAATTATGATGGTCAGAACAAATATGCTGTACAAATCCACGGACTAAGTGGGATTTTTGCCCTGAATCCCATCAGGAGCTCACAGCCCGACTTTGCTCTGTGATTATCTGTGTACAGACTATACGACTTCCCAAAGATAACCTACTGCAGGCTGAGAAACTGCTGTTGCTCCACACAAGGAAAGCTTTTCCTGTCTGATTGCTTTAACAATTGAAAACAATTAAAAATTTACTTTCCTACTGAGAGAACCAGGAAAACCCCAACGTGCTGACTGATAGCCTGATGTTTTGTTAATTGCTTCTGACAGGAAAGACGTTGTGTCTTAGGACAGAGGAGCTGGATCAATCTCTTCTGTCACAGACAAGTACCCTCAGAATTGGTCTATCGATTATGCCAGAGAGTATATCTTTAAATCTCTTATTTGACCTATTTCACTTCCTATTAGTAATTAAATACATCTTGGAATAAGGACTTCCGTGTCAGTCTCCTGTGTGTTTGTCTACTGTAAAGGTGTAAATAACTGCGACAGACAGCAGGATCATTCGTTCTGAGGTGTAATGTATATCTCCTATTTATAAAAAAATAAAAATAAAGCAACCCCAGTACAGAGTTAGACAGACTGATCATTCAATTGATCAACAGACACTTTTTTTTGGTCAAAACCAAGTGCCCAAGTGCATGAGCCTCCAATTGCCTCCCTTCCCAAGATGAAACCCATACCAAAAACCCGTACTTGCATGTTTCTATGAAAGGTTTCATTAACAGCATATAAAATAATCAACACTTAAAATTCCTGACCAGCTCTAACCCAAGCATAGTTTCTAAAAAAATGAACAAGCTAAATAAAAGGGGCAGTAAATTACAATAATAGTGACAATACTTGTTTGCAAGTCCCCAACAACGCAGAAAGAAGTGATTTATGCTCATTTGTGCTTCTGAAACAATGTTCTAATGCACTGATTTTCAACCATTTTTTTAATCAAAGGTCCTTTTCTGCAGAAATAAAGCCATGGAGTATCCTGTATCCTCCATTGTCTTATGCTTAAGGGAGAACGTAAGGGAAATGGATATTTTGCATAATCAACAAGATAAAGTTGAACTTACTTTTGGCTTTACAAGAATAATAATTTTACTGAAGGAAAAGGAGCCCTTTAATTTGGGGGCTCTGACAAGGGCCCTGAGGCTGGGGGAGCAGGTACCTGCTGGCACACAGCAGACAAACGGGTATATTTGAGTAAGTTCTGTACTAAGGGCTGGGGGCTCTTGCACTGTTTGTTACATGAACAGAAATCTGATATCTTAAGAGCCTTCTTCACAGTTTAAATAATATTTCAGATTATGAAATAAGCCTGGGAATGCCTGTTCTCTAATACCAGAAGGTCTGAGCCAGGGGCTGGTGAGGTGTGCTGCTGCCCATCCAGTGCTGTCAGCTGGGGGCGAGAAAGGCTGCTCTGGGTCTTGCTCCATACCCGTATCTAATAATTTCTTCAAGGCCACAAGAATATTCCTGCTCCTTAAAGCCAACTTCATTTCCTAAAGCATTGTCTCACACTAAAGCGTGCTGTTAAGCTGCTGCCATGTTTTTCCATTCCAGTAGAAATTATTGTTCTATATAGTTTGATTTTCAGAGTGCATTCTGGCATCCGTTGGGGAAAAGGCACTATATAAAAGCAAAATCAATACAAGGGACAGTTATATTTCCTGAGCTCTTTCATTAGCTGTAAAATATATACATTGAAGAAGGGAGGGGAAACAATGTCAGTTTTATCTAGACTGAAAGAGGACGAGATAAAGCACAAGAGAGTATGCATGGATGTTCACTGGCAGGAGTATGAACCATGCAGCTTCGCTGGCACAGGCAGGTCTCTGCTCTCACTGTATCCGAATGGTCCTGCAAGATGTTGGCCTCTGCTGTGGCAGTCATCAAGTTACTGGAGAAAAACCACAGAACTATCTGTATTCTGATAAATGAGATGTTTCTTGACATGCTCTCAGTTTTTTGTTAAGCCAAACTGACCATTGGCTGAATATTCACAGGGGAGCTTTGCCTTTGCTCAGCAATAAGAATAAATAGAGCAATAAAATAGTGCTGAGCCAAATTCTTCCTCAAATTCCCACTGAACTCCACCCGTGCTATCTTTGTTCTTCTCTCCCGAAGTATACCAGAGTATTTTGCTTTCTACCTGCTCAGGCTGTCCTTTCAAGCATCCTTGGATAAACCTCCCATCACCTCATGCAATATCTTTTCTAAGATTTGCAAGCATAGAGCTGGAACAAATGCTGCAAAGCTGTAATCTGTATTTCTACAATTAAAAACTCTAAGATATTGCAGTGAATTTTTACCAAAGCCAAAACATTAATGTTTTGTTTAAGCCCAGCTGAAAAATTAAAATTCATACTGCTGTATTAGCCAGTATTTTAACACAAGTTACTAAACCATGAGAGCAAGCATCTTATTTTATCTTGGAGTAAAATTTCAAATCACAGTCTCTTTTCAGTATCAGTATGCAATTATGTGAGCGAGAACACAGGGTTTCTATAATGGCATTTTCATCAGTAGAAAATACCTGTCGTCTGTAGAAAAATAATTTGTCTTGCTTTTTGAAAACTAAATTATCCCTTCAAAGATTAGCTGAAAAATACTGTATAAATTTATAAGCATTCCAGATTAAACACAAAGTTTTGCTTCTTTCTGGTGACCCCTAGTGATTTATTTTGTGAGAAGGTTCAGGAACAAACCCAACAAGCTATTTCTCAAACTCAGACAAAGCATCTGGAAGATTTTATCAGTGTGATTTTGCCACCAGCCCATAATTCAGGGAACTGGGAAATAAGGGTCCTGAAAACTTATCAGCGTGTGATCGCTTATTTGAAACCCAAGCAAAGCTGTGAAGGAACATGCGAGCTGAAAATAACAGACAGCAGCAAACAGCAGAAGAGCATTTGTAGACAGCCACCGTGTAGAAATGCTCTTGGGTTTAACACGCCACTCACTCATCAAGAATCTTTATGTATATCTCCCCATGTCTTTCTGTTTGCCTTATGCTCTCAGACTCGCTGTTCACAGAAACTCTCATCTTGTTTTGGCTTCTCTTAGGGCTATCAGTGAGGTAAGAGTGAAGCAAACCAGAATTGCGCTGCAGAACTAGGGAAGATGTAGCCATTAAGAGAAATTTTATCTTCATTATCACAGATATCCAGCACACAGACGAAAACTTATTCCAAACCAGTTTCATGAAGGTGCAGCAGAAAGATGCCTCTCCTCCTGTTTGCACGACCGTTCTACTGTGTGACTGAGAGGCGTAGCTTGTTGAACATGTAATGTCACCATGAGAGAGTGCTCCTTGCTGTGCGTGCGCTGCTGCATCACAGGGAAGGTTTGGATAAAAAAAGAACGCGCCTCCAGCTAGCACCACCCTGCTTCTGCAGTTTTACAGTGTGTCTCACACAAATAAGGGATATTTGCTCACCCGATTAACTCCTCTTGACTCAATAATTGTAAGATGAGCTTTAGCAAGATGTTTTGGTGCTGTTCTGCCATCCACCACAGTCCCAGGGCTCTGCTTCCCTCCCTCTGTACCCAGGGCCCATCTCATCCCACCATCCGCTGTCTCCAGCTCCTGCTCAGTCTTGCTCTGGGCACTGGTTGGAGCTTGGACTTTGTCTCCCCGAGCACCCTTCTTCCAGGGAGAAGGGGTAGGAAGGCATTTCTTCTTCTCTAGTTGTAACAATAAGGTAAAACTTCACATGTTTAGCAGTCCTTTTGCATACCTCGATATCTTGTTCAAACAACTGAGTTTTAGTCTGATATCAAGTAAAATGGAAGAGTGTGTCTAATCTCTTATGCCAAGATTGCATTTTATGAACCCTGTAAAGCCATGTTAAATTCCAGGTCCTTGGTCTTGGCCATTGATTTTCACTGGGAGAAGACCAGTCATAGGGAGAACAAAGTTTGGCTTCTTTTTGCATTATAACAACTACCCTCAAACCCATTTTCATTTAAAAAAATAAAAATCAGGATCAGCCTTACTTGTCACAGATTCCCACTGCATATATTTTTCATTGCTTCTCCGAAATCAAACTATTGAAAAAAAAGAAATCAACATTCTCCATCTGAATATTTTGATTGCTATTGTGAGGAAATGCAAGAAAATTTCCTGTCTGTTTTTACAGCAGGAAGATTTATCATCACAGCTTGCTACATTCTGGAGTGATTAAGTCATATTAAAGACATAACTAAAACAAGTGCTTGATTTCTGGCTTCTGAAGTTTTATACTTGGTTCAAGAACATGTTTTGATTTCAAATGTAATAATATTTCTTCACTACGACACAAATGTTACTCTCCTTCCACAGTTGGTCCCAATGAAGTCAATAACACATGCACAGGAGAAATGCAAGGAGCATTTGGCTCAATATAAAAATTGACAATGTAACCACCTAAAAAAAAAGCAGCTTTTTATCATCATAAGTCTCTGCTGGTTTTTTATAGTTTTCATTGGGCAAAACAATCCATCATACCTGAACTTCATGCACATTCCTGAAGCCAACAGTTAGCACAAGTCAATTTTTAATTATGATATTTTTATAAAACCTACAATTTATTTCCCGATTTTGTAAAATACTTTAAACAGCAAGTCATCTATATAAATTACGTAAATCTCAAGAGACCCCAAAGTCATTAATCTGACTTGATTTCACTGTGAAATATAATATAGTAATAACTCGCTAGCTCTGTCTGACATCACAAAGCATTAAAGACAGCTACAGCCATGATGAACAATGGGAAATCACAGTTTTGATCTACACTAGTGTGAATTGTAATGTTTTAAATAAAATGCCCGTTGTGTTTAAATACCTGTTGTACTCCCACATTTAGGGCTGAAGAAAAAATCAGTCTGTTAACTCTGAAAAAGGAAACAAAATCATATCTATAGCACCATGCAAAGAGTAATGACACCCTACTCCAAAATACTGAGCTGTACAGTCGGCCTGCCTGTGAGCTTCTCTCCAGCCCCTTCCTGCAGAAAACCACAGTAAATCCTGTTGCTGGCTGCAGCAGGAAATCTGCCCAGGAGGACTGAGCAACAGCCCTTTGGTAGAGCCTTGTGCTCTTTTCCAGCAGTCCTTTATGCTTTGAAGGAGGACCCAAGTCTGCTGTGCCTTCCCCATGGCTTTTTACTGCTACAGCCCAAAGGCTGCAGAGCTGCTAGGAAGCTGTTTCCACCATTGCACATGAAGCACAAGCTCCCCCATCTCCTTACCGTCACCTGTTGCTGCTCCTTCCCCAGAGTCACTGCCCAGCGAGGGCTCCTGCAGCCTGCGAGGAAATCACCCCTCCCCAGCCCTGACACGGTTTTCTCTGTTAAGTCAGTTTGTGCGTGCCTCCTTTAAAATCTTTTTCGGTTTTCCAGCTGTTCTCTTTTTTGGTGGCCACCTCGGTCCTTTCCGGCTGTTGTCTCTTTAGGCATAGCTGTGCTCGCTCCATCCTCATCTCCCAGCAGCAGCCTTCTGCCTTCCCTTCATTTGTGAGCACAGACATCGCCTGTATCCTCATGCTCTTAATGTGATTAAAACACCACTGAAGAACATAAAAGATGAGCAGATAGCACAGGGGAAAGTGAGGATTTTTCTTTTTTTGCTCAGGCAGAGGAGAGAGTCACAGGATTTAGCTTGTATTCTTCACTAAAAAGAGTACTTCTTGTCTTTTTTCCTTTTAAAAGTAGGATGTGGTTATTGCCTGGGTCTCAATCTACATGAACTAACAGCCAAATTCACGCAGACCAAGAAGAGGAACTATTAGAAGAAAAATAACCTGGCTGTTCGACCCTCCCAGCTTCTCTTGCTTTCCATGCCTTTCCACTTAAAAGTTTGTGCAGAAGACCAGCAGGTGAAAGGAAACAACTGCAACATTTTAGGATGTTTGCTAAAATGCAGTTTCAGAGCAGATCAAGACAGCTAAAAAAATCTAATGACTTTTTTCCCTTTCCTAAGGGACGATTCCCACATACTCCATTATTTTTCCAGCACTTTAAATGGTTTTTCTTCCTATTTACAGAGTAAGATATACAGTCTGTACTTCAGTTCATATTTTTTGAACTTCAGATGCTCTTCTCCGTATTAAAACTTCTCACAGGCAAATGCATATTCTTATTTATACTTCTTATATTAACCCTGTTATGTGGTGGCAATAAAATTCCATAATAAGAAATCAGAGCTCTCATTGCACATTCACAAAGCCCTCCAAAGAAGAGAGGAAGAACAGACTGTAAGTCTCATAAATCCAGCTTAATTTATGCACAGTAAGAAACTACAATCAGACATTTTTATCTTCCAGATATTTATAAAATGGTGAATGTATAAACCCTCCCCAACAATGATAAAATAACAAAATAAATAATAGTTTAAGATTTTTTTATCAGAAAGTGAGATGTTATAAACAGTAACGTGGCCTGTAGGTGTTAAATCAAATATGCAGTGGGTGAGGGCAAGAACAGCACGTCAAAGCTTTGAGAGCTCTCTGATCCCCTGAACTAGAACCTTCCAGCCTCACTGCTTCAGTAGCTGCAGTAATACGCAGCTACTTTCCCTTCATCAAACGTGCCCAAGTAACCTGGGGCAGGTACTAATTTTCAATCTCCAGAGGGTTTTTCAGGTGTCACATCCATAAGAGAAAGGGGGTGGTCTGCTAGAGCTGTTGGTTCAGACAGCATGGTTGACTTTTTGCAGGCCAGAGGACTCATTTTGGTCGCACCCAGGACCTGAGGAGATATACTAGAAAGAGGATTTGGCAAGTGACACCATGCAGAGCTCCTTCAGTGACATTGTAAAAGCTCCTCCTGTACAAAACCATGTCACAGCTCTTGCTCAGTCCAAGTCCTTTGCTATAGAGACAGCCATCAAGTCCATCTTAGAAACACTTTGCTCAAGTCACCTCAATCTTACCTTTCAGTAAGGAGAAAATCCCAATTTTCCCCTCAGATATTGTTCCTAAAGCAGATGTTCTCACCAGTTCTCCCTTAGCCTACAGAGTTCCCCCCCGCCACTATGCACTTATCAACAACATGAAACGCATCCTCATCTCCCCTTTGCTAGGCTAAGCAAATTAATTTTAATCTCCACTTACAAAGCAAGCTCTTCATTCCCCTGATTATCCTAACAGCCATTCCCTCTGCTTGCACGAATCTGAATGCAGGGATCCAAATGAAGTCTATACAGTGGCATTAATTTAACTATTGCTTTACTGTATTTTCATCAGTGAAAGTCGCTTTTCACATTTCAGTGGAAATAGCCACCTTGTGATCAGATAGTATATCCTTCTTTTATTGACCCAATCCTATTGTTAATTCTCAGGCTTGCTAATGCAGTGCTCTGCCCTGGAAGTATTCAAGCCTCGTTTGTATGTGAACAGGCCTTAAAAGGGTTTGGGGAGATAATTCTAGATAACAGCATCCAAGACACGTGCATACTCAATTCAATGGTACTTGCTCCAGAAAGAAGGAAAATGAATGTGGAGCAACAAAGGAAATTCTGTGACTCAGCTAGAAAGGTAAAAAGCAGGAATCCAGTAAATATCAGTCTTTTGAGATAATAGCTTT
The DNA here is from genome assembly GCF_000710305.1 of Buceros rhinoceros silvestris. Lineage (NCBI taxonomy): Eukaryota > Metazoa > Chordata > Aves > Bucerotiformes > Bucerotidae > Buceros > Buceros rhinoceros. The sequence continues at coordinate 53,106 of NW_010420322.1, forward strand.
CACCGTTCAGCTATTCTTCACCAGTTCCTTATCTAAAGCCTCTGTGGCACATGCTGGTGAGAGAATTCAACCCACAGAGCCTCACAGGAGAAAGCAGTGCACGCTGCAGGCCCCCTTGTCAGCCACTTAACAGTTATGAATGCTTTTTGTTGATCATATAGATTAGAAATCAAGCAAACAGGACTTTCCTACCCAGGAGGAAGGTTCTGATTTACAGTATTTCTTCTTGTGGAACCTATTTCTCCTGTTCAAAATTGTTCAAGTGTACCAAGGTCAATTTTTTCCAAGGACAGACTGGCCAACAAAGCAAAATTCAAGCTTGCGTGATTTTGTGTGATTATCTCAGGAATTCCCAACCAACCAATCATTTCTGCCTTGCTCCTACCCATTTCGGTCGTTGTGGAACACTCCAAAACACATAAATGCAAATGCAGATCAGCCTGCTTCCTGCCTGACAGCAGCTTACAAAACTGATGGTGAATCTTCACAACTCTGCCTTTATTTCACTGGCATCCTGAAGGATTTTTTCCTCTAAGAAAAATAAGGCATCAAGCCTAGTTTGTTGAAAGTCAAACTAGAGAGTAACACACAGCACCTTTTAAACCCTAGTGTTTATCCTGCCTCCACCTCCCAGAAGAACATATGCCACTGACACGTCAAGGAGGGACCAATTCTCCATAGTCCAAGAGCTTTTGGAATCACAGAATGCTTTGGGTTGGAAGGGATCTTCAAAAGGTCATCTAGACCAAACCCCTGCTGCCACAGTGAGCAGGGACATCTTCAACTAGATGAAATATATATATCTTTCTATTAAAAAAAAGCGCTGTACCAGGCTTGAAGAAGCCAGCAATCCCACAGCTGGGATGGCCTCAGCGGCCACTGCAGTCCCCTGCTGTGCATGAAATATAGGAAAGCGAGGCAAAATACAGATGTGCTGGAATCAAAGGACCTTTTTTTGGTGTAAAAGGAACAGGTACCAATGTTGATTTTATCCATGCCCTGTAGGAGAAGGTTACTGTCTGGTGTCTGCAGAGAGCCACCGTCTTGCTCTCAGATGGCCTAATGACACTGGCATTCACACTTTATTTCAGCCTTCAGGAAGCATTCACAATTAACATAAGGAGGGTGATACTTACTAGTTTCTGTGTTTGACTTGATGAGGCAGATGAATAAAACTAAATAAATGTCAATTGTTAGACCATGGGACTTAATGAGCTTTTGGAAACAGGCGATAGAAGTTTTAATTGCGTACAGAAAGACTTCAAGACCATTGAGATCACTTCCATCTGATGCTAATGACTGCGGATTCCCAAATCAAACCCCAGAATTCACAGCCAGGCTCCACACCCATTTTGCTCGGCTCACTTCTTGTGAGTGGTAATGACCAGTAATGAAACAGCCAAAAGCCCAGGTGGCTGCCCTGCAAATGTCCATGTTGGAGCCTTGAGACCTGATCCTGCAGCTGCCAGCTTCACCCTGTGAAAACCATTAGCAGCTGGCTTTGCATCTAGGAAAGAAAATGAAATATGCTGCATTTTCGCAACCATCAATCAGCAGATGCTGCACCAGGAAAGCTTCATAATGTAGATATTTACTAATTGATTTTGCAAAAAAAAAAGTGTTCTTTTCAGGAGAGAAACATGTAGGTGAAAAACATTGGATGATCTCAGCGTATGTTCTTGTGCATGTGGTAGCAACCCCCTTCTCATTTGGACAGGGAGAGACAGACCACAAGATGCTTCCCCTGCCAGAGGTGCCAGTGCTCAGCCTTGAACCTAAGGGCAGCAGCAGGAGAGCACGTTTCTCAGCACCCTTCTTTACTACCTCCCTGGAACTGAGCTCACCCCCAGCCTTAGACGATGAGCGACTCCACTCGCCTTGCTGAGTTTTCCATTATTCTTACCGAGAAGAAAGTTCTGAGAGCAGAAGACCTTAAAATGAAAAATAAAGTTGCAGACCTTGGAGTTACATAACAAACGCATGTAAACACAGTGGGGAGCACTGCCAAAGTATTAACAAACAAAATATTACTTTTGGGGTTTGGTTGCTTTTTTTAAAGTGTGCTGCTGATAGCCTTTAGTCATTTCGCAAAACCGATGATTTTAAGTGTTTTATTTCATAATTTGTCTGCAGGTACCCCTTTTTATTATCTTTACTGAGTTCCTGACAGAGATACTGATTCGTCTGGCACGAATCACGCTGTGAGCAATCCTTTTGTGATAACTGAATGAAACCAGGCTGATAACAAGGGCAATTTCATTAAAAAGCCCCACAACAGCCAGGTGAATGGTTCCATGGGTCATTATTGAAATTATGCAGGCAGATCCCTAACACCATCATATTGTTTTAGAACATGTTTTCTATGGCACAGGAGAAAGTATCTTTGTCAGCTCAGTGGAGAAAGGTTGGAGAAGATTGAAGTAAAACAGCAGGAGGAGGCTGATATGATTAAGTCACATAGCCAACTGCCCATGTATAACACAGTAATGGAGGTGAAAGTAGAGGGCAAACTAAAATTAAGTCGAAAGGACACAGGAGACAAAAGGCTACACAGAGAGGACAAGGAGAGGATGTACAACAAGCAGATTTGTACAGCAGGTAGAGTGCCATATTTTCATGCCCTATATTTAGATATTTCCTGTTAACAGCAAATGCTGTTCAAACTAGTACTGGAATGGGCAGTCTGTTTAGTGAGCATGCATGGAGAGAGGCATGTTTAATTAATTTTACGGTCATGGGCAGAGAGGTCAGATGACAGCCTGTGAGTAAAAACCTCAGCAATTAGATCAGACAAGAGGGAAAAAAAGTATTGGGGAGAAAACAAGGGTCAGCTCTGGACCCACTGTGGTTCACACCTCTTCAGCGGTGAACAAAGTCTTTATTTTGCTCCAAGCCACCAGAATAAGAACAGCATTATTGTAGGAAGCCTTGGTTGCTACAAAGACAACATCATCTGCTTTAAATTGTTCCCTCTGGGTAGAATGGTGCTAGATACAAGTCACAAACCAGCTGGTCATCTGAGCCACGTGGCAACCAGGGTGTCCGTACCCTGGTGCACTCCAAGGAAGACGTGATCCATAAAAAGTCATTAGAAACCTCTGCAGTTTAGTGCAGAGGCTGCTGTGGGTCACTTTGTGTCAGGTTGTCACGCAGTCCCCAGTAATCTCAAGCAAATAGGTTGGGGAAACCAAAAGCTTGCAAAGATCACTTTTGCTAGTCATCTTCATGGGGATATTTCAGTTTTTTGTGGCACTGTTCCAGCTTGATGCCTGAGTTCACTTCAAAATAATTTCCATTGACAATTTACTTCACTGCATACACTCAAAGAGTTGTGCAAGTCACAGTTATCACCTCCAGTGTTTCCAGAGGACAGCAAGCCTGCCTGGTACAATCCTGCAGTCATCAGGCACTATAGAAGGGCGGGCTAGAAACCGCTGTGAATTTATGTAATCCCTAAGAACATGTTATTCTCTCCACCTGTGGCTAAGGAACTACAAAAACTGAGAACAGAAACAGGGTGCTAGCTACTGCCCCAGACAGTACTTTCACTCCCAGGAGTGAAAGATCTAACTTCTTCCAAGACGAGGAAGCACTCAGTGCCTTGCAGAAGCTGTCAGGACACTACCTAGCACTTGGAGTGGAGCAATTATTCCCCCTCCTGTCTATTGACACACAAAGTTGTGATGGGAAGTGCTCACAGGAAACTCCAGAGCCATGGTTGGTTGTGCAGCCTTAATTTGCTCCTTGGGCTTGCAAATTCTAATCCAGTCTGTGGCATGGCCATGCAGCGATTTGCTCGAGGACTGGCATTTCCTTCGGTGTCCAGGATAGATGGCACTCCATGATCAAGCAGTGAGTCAGAATTTCACATCATTCTTCTTTGTGAGCATGTGGCTTTAATGCGTATGTGCCACAAAGTAGCAAAAACCATCACGGAAGTGCCATTTATTTCCTGATGGGCTTTTTCCTACTTTACTATAGTAACTGGGTGCTTAATGCATAGTCATTAATTCACTTTCACAGCCTTTGTGGCTTGAAGGGCAAATATTATTAATGTTATCAAGGCAAAGGAAAGTAGTGCAGGTCCATTAACAGGGAAGGAGAGCAGGTAAAATGACATAGGGAACACAGACACATTCCAAGTCTTTGTTGCTTCAGTGTTCTCAAAGATATAATTACAATCAGGTATGTAGTACTAATTTAATTTCAAGCTAGTAATAGGAACACAAGGCACAAAAAGGAGAGAGATGGCTAAAAATGGGTAAACCCAGGTTGCTGCTGAATCCACCTTGAGTATCACCCAAATCATTTGAATTCTTAAAAATTATCTTCAAAAACTTAAGAATATCTGAGAACTAAAGGACAAAGAAGCACAAATTTGGTACTTAACATCAAGAAGTGAAGAAAGGATGATTCAAGAACCTATAAGCCAGCCAGACTTCCTTCAGTGCAGGTTCCTAGTGACTCACAACTTCGAGTTACTAGGAATAATTAACAAAAACAAAATTTGTTACTGAGGATACTGCACATTAGACCTGAGCACCTGGATTTGAGGCCACAGCTGGAGTACTAGGTCTAATTTTGATCATCATTCTTAAAGAAAGCTGGACCAATCAGAGGCAGTTCAGAAAGGGAGCAACAAAGCTAACAATGGGCCTGGAGATGAGACCTGCAAGAGAAGTTAAAAGAAATATAAGCTTATATTAGAGAAGAAAGCACTGAAGGGGGCTGTGTTTAGTCTTCCAATATGGGGAGAGTAGAGAAGACAGCAATTGGTTATTGCCCTTATCTGTAGGCAGCAGAGGAAGAGGGAGACCAGCCTGAGCTCCACACAGGCGAAGGCTGGACCCTTGCTAACCAAAGAGTTAAGTGGTGGGACTCCTTGTCCAGGGAGATGGGTGTCCGCAAAACCCTTCACCTGGAGCCGCAAAGGGGATATGAACCCCACAGGTAAGTGGCTTCACGATATTAATTCCTCTCTCAGAAAAGAGGATAAGATGGTAATGGGAAAAAGCTGTCGTGGATTAAGAACAAATTGCACCATGAGCTGAATTCCTTCTCTGCCAGCATTACTGGACTAGGGAGTAAAAGGTACTTGTGAGGTGAGATGTATCCTGACTTCACCAGCATCTCCAGGCCAATAATAAAATGGTTTCAGAGACAAGGAAATGGGTATCCTGGGTTCATCTGGGATAGGGTTAATTTTCACAAGGAGCTGGGACAGGACACAGCCAGGATGGCTGACCCAAACTAGCCAAGGGGATATTCAATACCATGTGACACCATGCTCAGTCTGTATCTGGGGGAGCTGGCTGGGGGGGTGGACAATTGCACTGGGCATCACACACTCTGTATATTCTTTTATTAGTATTGTTATTATTTCCTCTTTTGTTGTGTTGTCCTATTAAATTGTCCTTATTTCAACCCGCAAGATTTTTTGCCTTTTTCTTCTGATTCTGCTCCCCATCCCACAAAGGGGAGGCATGCGTGAGTGGCCACCTGGTGCTTAGTTGCTGGCTGGACATAAACCATGGGGCTAACAACATGGGGCTAAAAGCATCCCATCAGCTGAGGTGTCTGCCCTCTGAATCCAGAGCTGCCCAAAGGGGAGCCAGGCATGGAGCTGCTCTCCCCTTCCATGAAAAGTACAGAGACTTTTTTTCTGCTCTTTCACACTGGAATGAAAAAACCTTTAAATGCTCAGTGGAAAAAACACAGTTCTGTGAATACCTCGGCTGTCAAGTCAAGATTTTTCCAACAGAAAAATTTTTCTTCAGAAAGCTTTCAGCTGGCTCTGAGATCAAGATTTCAGTAGCAGCTAAGCTTTAAGTGCATCATATTTCTGCATATCAGGGTTGTCAGTCAGGCACCCAGAAAACAAGGAGCATGAAAGTAATGATCACCTCTGACATGGCTGGAGTGACTTTTCTGGCATGACACAGGCCCCCGTGGCAGCCATATCAATCACCTCCTCAGGGCACCATTCTCAGAGTACAGCTTTTTCACCAAAACATCAATACCAGCTAACATTTTTTAAACACTGTCATCCATTGCAGTCAATCTTATTCTTCATAATTTCAGTCTCTCTCTATTGGGAAATTCGGAGCGTATTTCATAGTACAAAGTGTCAAGAGAACAACTGCATCAAGGAACAACATCCTTTCCTTTGTCACTTATACTTGTTTGCCTGAGAAATACGCGCAGTAGCAAAATACACACATCCACCCGGGTGGAGCTGCAAGGAACAATTCTGATGCACCACCACTTACTAAGCATCTCTCAGACATACTAAAAAGTTTAGTGCTCAAAATCACCGCATGACCAGAGAACAGATTTTTAGGTAGTTTGATCGTCCTACCCAACTTTCTACTTATTTTTAGTTCCTTCTTAACATTTGGATTATTTAGATAAAAATCTTAATGGGTAAAGCTGCTGCTTTTCTAGCTTATCCTTGCAATTGCCTTAGCCCATTTATACGCGATAATCTCACAAAAAGCTTATACTTTTCACTTTTATCAGCCAAAAAGCATCCTGGAATTAACATATGGTATCTCACTCTATTTGCTTTATACTGGTTCCAAATAGTCAGGGGCAAGTTGTTAGCAGACAGTGAGTAAAACAAGCATGTAAAATCCATGCCAAGCCCCAAATAGACAAGGGTGAGAACAACCTCCACCACCAACACCCCCTCCGCCTTGTTGTTGAGTAGCAGGGGACTGCTCAGAGCCCTCTCCTCAGGGGGACCCTCCAGATTTTCCCCTACAGCAGCAGCACCCGAGGCCCTGAGCAAAAGAATTTGCAAAGTTTTTAGGGAACTTCTGGGAGCTGCTCAGGAAGATAAATTCTGCATCAAAGCAATGCACTCTAAGAGCACAGACCAAGCAACATTAACCTCCCTACAGTTCACAAACATCATTCCAAAGGTGGAAAACTCATTGCGTATAATCCATGTTGCGCGTTGTTGAATGCGGGTAGATGACATGACTTTCCCCAGTCCTTTCCTGCCCCGTTTGCTTTGACCTTCTACTCATTGCCCAAGTGTTCCCGAGTTCCTGGCTCAGGCCAGACCTCAGGGCATCAGGGACAGGCAGTCTGTTTTCCCCTCTGTTTCTCCTTCTAGCAAGGTTTCATCTCATACACAGGGATTGTTTTCCCCTGTCAGTGTAAGAGGGGCTAAGTCAGCTGTAGTATTAATTTCACTTGGGCCAGAAGCGATTATTGGTTTGTTTATTCTCTTGATTCTTAACATTGTTAACAGCTCCAACTCCTACTTGATCTGGCAGAAAAAAAGTTATCTCTTATTTTCGCTATTATACATACATACATACACACCTATCTTACAAAGAGGCTGACAAGCAGACTCTTCTACTGTCTCCACATGTCATATGCACACAACCATGATCACATCTCAGTTCTTTAAGTCTTACTCTCATGGGAAAGGAGACTGACTTAACTATTGTTTGCAGAGCTCTTTGCCAAGAGCTGAGCTGCCATTTCTGTAATCACGGCCAAAAAAACCTACTGCTGTAAGAAATCTTTGAAAGGATTTGGGTGATGCAAAAATATTTGAATAATAATTTGCAGTAAGATTAAATCTGTATAAAAATCTATGTAATTCTTGGCATATAGCCATGAAGTCCATGGGCTATCCTAAGAATATGTTTGCCTTGAAAAAGCAAAGGTCATTTTTACCACCTTAAAAGAGCAATTTAAATGATGGGACACATTCCAAGAATAGGTCTGAGAAGAAAATGTGAAAGCTGCAATCCTATGATGGAGTGAGAATGGGTTTGGTCCCTGATTAAAGAGAAAGATTCAGCTTTGATGTAGTCTCTGTAGTCAAGGAGTTAAAGAATAAGAAACAAATATTAAGAAATGAGTTTGAGAGAAATACAGAAATTAACTGGTTCAGATGGCCAGTTCAAGTTAGACCTACACTGTATTACCCATATCAATGACTGAGACCCTAATGGCAGATCAGACGTTCACGCTGGCAACATGAACAAGTTTTCATCATGGCTAAGGGGAATTGCAACCTAAAAGGACAAACGAAGGTGAAGATTGTGCCTTGCTGTTGAAGAAATATGTAAAAATGCTGGAGGTGACAGTGATCCAGAGAAGTTCGGATGCAGAGCTAGGGAAGTCATTCATTTGTGTGGCTGATCACTCCAGTATGGGAGATAAACCAGAATTAGACATCCTTGGTCGAGGTAGAGGACAGGGAAACACATCTATTACAGAAGGATTGTCAAGAGACAAAAGCGGTCTCCCCGCCTCACGTTCCCATGCAGATGCTGTAGCAATAGTTCAGAGATAAGAAGGATTATCAGGAAAAAGCAGTAGGCTGTCCCTCTTTTCAACGCTGCTCATGCCAAAATGCCTCTGTGCTCTTTACACTGAGTAATCAGGGTTGGGATAAGTGCCATGCCAAGACACTTCATTCTTCCATGTATTTGTTCTGAGTTCATGCATTGCTTTTCTATCACCAGAGCTACAGGAGCTGTGTAACTTCTAGTTTGTTATGTGATGGGGGTCTTGCTGGAGACATGTATTTTGGATCTGGCTGTCCTGCAGTCAGAATAAAGAGCATAAAAAAATAAGGACTCATCATACAGGGCAGTTCACGTCAACTAAGGCAGTTCAGATCACACAGAGATTGTGCTCTTTGGAGCAAACTCAACAATATGAGTGCCCTCAGGACTGTTTCGAGTGAACAGACCTTGGGTTAAAACTGCTTTGGTGACACTTTCCCCTACATCAGCAAGATCTACTGTAGTTTCATTTTGAACACGGTAAGCTATTTGACCTAGAAAAAAAGTGTATTTTTTTAAGAGTTGAAATATTTCCTTTCAGTGTCTTTGTAAATGAAATATCTTGGAAAGAGAAGGCATCAACTCATTTAATTTCAGGTTGAAGAGGAGTTTAATTTGACTTTTAATTATTATCAGTCTTCCTATCCAGAGATTCTATTTCTCTGGAAAAACTGCAAGGTTTCATTTTAAACTGAATTAAGTAATTTTTCCTCACTGGACCAGTGAATCTACTTACTAAATTTTCCACGTGCTGGTAACATCCGTTCAACAGTTGCCTTTTTCAGCATTTCCTACAGCACAGTATTGTAGCTGTGCCTTTCTGTCCCTCCTACATGCAGTCTTTTCCTTTCTGCTTTGCTCTGGGTGCTGTCTGTACCTAGATTATTGCAGGAGAAAAATGTAAAACATTGGCATCTGTTAATCCTTTTATACCTCGAGTCTTCAGAGTCTGGCCAACTCTGCTTTTCATTGTGCCTGTCTGTCTCTGGAATAGCCTCAAAATTCCAGATACAGCAAAATAACCCAAAGTGTAGCCTCAGTACTGCTGGAAGGCTATTTCAGAATTAAGATAATTCAGTGGTTTCAGTGTGTTTGCTGGATCCCTAGGAGCAAACTTTTAACCCAGTTTGCAGGGATTTAACCACTCAGTTGTTATTAACATTGAGCCGTGCTGCTGAATCTACATGTTCTGCAAGGAAATAACCTAGATTTTAGTGCTTTCCTTTACACTAGACACTTATTTCAGCAAATAATAGAAAGGATGAAACAAAACTTGGCCTTAGCCTACAATTTCACAGTTACACGACAGAGGAGGAATGAGAGGCTAAAAAAGTAGCTAGCAAAGATCTTCACAGTAAGTTTGGGCCCTGGCTTTTCTTTCACACCATCTTTAAAAGTAATATGGAGGGGTAAAACTGAGTTGCAGTTCCTGCCAAAAGGTTAAGGTGGAGGAAGGTGGCCAGACAGTGGGGGCTGAAATGGAAAAGGGAAAACCAGCTGCATCTCAGTCCTGCAATCCCAGCAAGAGTCACCCTGGCAGGCCTGAATGTTGGGTCTTCTGGTGTCCAGCAAACAGTAACACAGACCTGTTCATAATGGGCATTGAATGAGGGACAAGAAGCTTTGTGCTATGTAATTCTCTTGATGCAAAGTTGATTTTTGGACTTCCAAGACCAAAACACACCAAATATGATCAGCTGCAGAATTAGTCTAGCCATGCAAAAGACTCCAAAATAAACCAACCCAAACACTACTTAAAAAAAAAAAAGCATTTCAATATTTTTTGGATAGAAAAAGACATAATTCAGAATTAGACAGGTAGGAAAGTTCTTTGAGAGGCACTACCTATACTTAGGCCCTATCCAGCGTTAAAATATAGCAGTTGCTCAATCACCCAACAATCCCAGCCAAGAACAGGAATAGGGAAAAAGAGAGAAGACCCACAAATTGAGATGTAAACGGACCCAGCAAACCAGCAAAACTAATACCAGAAGCCAATATAAATTGCACAAAGTCACACTCACCCCAGCAAATGTACGGTGGTCTCAATAAGTGGAAAGCAGCCTGCAGGAGAAGGATGACAAGCAGAGTCAGAGGAAGCCTGAATAGGAACCCAAGCTAAAAAAACCAAACCTCTTCTTTTTACCAAACTTCCCTCTTTATATTATGTGTGAGTCTATTATGGGATACACCTGTGTGAGCCAACTCGGGGCAGCGGCCCTGGCTGACTCGAAGCTGCTAATAGCCTGCTGACCAAGGCAGACATGTGATTCTGTTCCAGCAAAACCAGGACAGGCACGATGATGTTATTTTTGACTGCCCTTTGTCTCTGAACTTTATTCACAATAAATGTGTTTTTAAATGTAAAGGTTGCTTAAATAACATGGGGTGAGAGTGAGACTCCAGGAAGGACATTTACATGTACTGCAGAGCAGAATAAAGTACCAGTCCTACCTCTAAAACAAGTGAGAGCATTTATCCAAAGCAGTTCAGCTTTGATAGTCCACAAGAAGCAGTTTTCTTTGCTGCAGAGCACGTGGACTGGAAAGGCAAGAGGGCAGGAACCACCACAACTGGGAGACTGATCTGGGAGATGCTTAAATTCCCGCAGTGAGACTGGATCAAGCGACAGCAGGTAAACCGGGTCCTTTAGGGACTTTGCATCCATCTCACTTCAGAATTCTCATCTGTGAAACCCTCTCCCACAGCTAAGTGCTTCTGTCAGAAGCATTCTTGCCTAGAAAAAAAAAAAAAAGAAGACTTTTCCATCTCATTAGAGCAAGTAAGTAGAGGTTAGGGCAAAGAAGCTGGTTTTAATACCCTGCTCCCTGGTTTCTGCTCCGCAGGGTTACCTGGAGGCAGCAGAACACTCTGGTGTCAGACCTGTAGATTTTCATGATGAAGTGGGTTTTATAAATGCAATTGAATATGCATTAGTGCAAAGAACAATAAAAGGAAGGGAAACAGCTTTGGAAGGTGGCAAAGTTGACACGTTCTTATAGTGAACAATGTGTAGTTACAAAAGTATCCAAAAGAGAGCAGTTTAAGCAGGAGGGGGGATCTGCCGTAGAATACTCAAGTGCTCAGGCCATTGCTACTGCACGTGACAGACCTGGTTTCAAGTCTGGAAAAAACAACCACATCCAAATCTGCCTGTGGAGATTGAACCCAGCAGATGTTCCCAAGTCACTCCCTCTCTCCTCTCTCCCTTTTATTGTTATTCTATCAGGTCTGCTCTGCAGACTGTGATCTAAGCACACCCAGCGTGTCTCTGAGCGTATCCACTGCTTGCAAACAATATTTACACAACTCAATTCAGCTAAAAAATGTTAATGGGATCCTCATTTCCAAATGCAGCAAGATGAACATTGTGAGGGATAAAAAATAGAAAGCCTTCTTGAGGTCACCTATGAATAAACGCAAACAGGAGTAAGGTCTGCACAGCAGCATGTGGCACCACCTCTTCTCAGTCTATCACAGGCAAACTCTTTCTTATTAATGGTCTGACAGGCGTGTTATTCAAGCTGCAGAGTTAAAAACATCATTACATTGCTGTAATATTCCACCCGCACAGTGGCTGCTGAAGGAGACGCAATAGTCAGTTTTCCATGTGGTTTGGAGATGTCTGTCCCAGTGTGTCTTTTGAAGCAGTGTTATACCTCCTTTGGTGGGAGCTAAACTTTTCTCTGAACTGGGTTAAAATAGAAAACTACAGAAGTTTTAGCTATGTGTGCTTGTGAAGGATATTAGCAGACACCAGACGGAACTACTCACACAAATTCTCTGTTCTCTAAGCAACTCAAAAACCACAACGCAGGAATGACCAAAGCCTGCCATTCACCAGGTTTCACATAATCAAATTCTCCAAGTCTCCAAAGCAACTCGTCAATGACTGCAAATTGCTGAAGAATAAAGCAGCAAATGATAAATTGATTGCCTGCTGTTTCTTTGTGTACTAATTTGTGTTATGGCTTTCCAAGCTGAAATTGCGTGAGTAGATTTTTGCTGTTTGTTTTTTTAGCTCAAATTGCAAATGAAATGACTGTGGTAAACTGAATGCATCACGCGTAATGAAGAATTGATCAATTGTTATGTTGTAGGGCTTTTCTGAACAGTGGTTTCTAGCCTATCTTCTTAAGATGAAAATTACAGTTATTAGCCAATTACCCAGTAAGAATGCTGTTTTTGATAACAGAAAGATGGAAGAAAACCTGAAATAGTGCCTGTCTGCCTATAATCACCTTGTTTTACCTACGAATGGTGATGCACAGATAACATTTTCTGTTGAATTATTCTCTAACAAAAGAATTAAGCTCTGATTACTTCCTCCTCCAGTAACACTGGTTTTTAAGCCTTTTTCTTCAATAAAAGATATAACTCTACTTTATAAGCTAAAAGTCTACTCTCACTGTTATCAGGCAAGAAGGAGGTGGAGGAGTAGAACTGAAAGCTCAGCATGGAAATGGCTCCATGAAAGTACTAGGATTTGTCTTGTCTGGTGAGAAGAAACTGTACTGTGTTATCAGTGTCTATGACAGAAAGTGGTTCCCATGGAGAACCTCCATCTGACAATGTGATTTTCTTCTATTTACTTTCTAAAGAACTAGAAAGTGAGACTTCTACCTCTCTTGTAAAAAAGCACCAGCACCACATCAGCTGTGGTGGAGGAAATCCCCATCCCATCCTTTCCTATCCCATCCCATCCCTTCCCATCCCATCCCATCCCAACCCATCCCCACATGGGAAACCCCACACGCACCCACCCTGACCAGCCCCCGGGGGACAGAGCTCATTTCCTGGCTCAGAAGAACTTTTGAGAACACAAATCTGCCCAGCATATTTGCAGTAATTTTTAAGCAAGCAGAATTTTTAAACACACGAAATGTGTTCAAAGTTAGTTCGGTGTAAACAAGAAAAAAAAGGCAGTTTAACCTTCTGTGCAGCTGATCATGATCAAAACACGTCTGCCTATAATACGCACCATATGGGGCAACAATTGTCTCATGTTTATTCCTATGCCTCCCTAATCCCCGGTGGAAAACACGTCTGCCTATAATATGCACCATATGGGGCAACAATTGTCTCGTGTTTATTCCTATGCCTCCCTAATCCCCGGTGTCTCCTGTAAGCGTGTGTCTCTGTACCTGCAGCTCTTGCTGGATGGCCAGAGAAAGGCATTTCACTTTACGCACATGTAATTATGGGGATGTGTTTTCTTATTACGGTAATTACATCCTAAGAGATTGCGCAGGTAGCAGATGTAAATGTAATGAAGACTCAGCTGAAACCAGCTGAACTGGATTTTGGTTTACCTCAAAAAGCAGCTTACAGCTGAAGTCCTTGTAGATTCCTGAAACCTTGATAGCTTTATGAATGCTTTTACTACTCTTGGTAAATAAGAAGAGATGTGTGGAGCAACCAAAGCAGAGATGACCCTAAGCAAGAAGGAGAATTACTACCTGTTAGAACAGCGAATGGGGACTAAATTCCTCTAAATCAAAATAGTAAATACATTTATCTGGAGGTTTTAATGTGCAGGAACTGAAAGCCTTGTACTTCCACGGCATGAACAAGCATCAACTGATCTTGTTCAAGTGTTAGACACACAATGGGTGGTGCTTTTCACAACCAGAGGTAGGAGGATCCCCCCAAATACCACCATGGCTGAGGGAAATTGCTGGCTGAAACAGTGAACATCCTCTTTCTATAGAGGGCAGGCAGTGATGGATTTTAATTTGAAGATAATCAAGACTATAGGTACAGAAACTGTATCTTTTGAATACTGAAAAAGCAGACAGTGAGGATTGCTGATAAACTTGGTTTCTAGAAATCTACTAGGCTCAATGTCTCACTGCCACAGTTGGGAGTACACAGCTTTATCTTATCATGTTGCCCAGGCAGGCTGCTGACTATTTCTAGCTCATGACCTTTTATTTTAATATTTTTTAATCCATCTAAAGTGCTATAATGCATGAGAGAAGTTTTTGCATCCACAGCAGAAGCTGCTATGTACTCGAGCCCCGGGTTGCATCAACTCTCTTCCCATGTGTCAATGAGTGGTCAGCTTGTGAGAGGGTGAAGGACAGGGTCAAAGAAGTGTGAGTTTTGGTGGGAAGATGCTGAGATCCTTCCAGGTTTGTGTGTTAGCTGATAAGTGGAGCCAATCCATGTACATTGCTGCAGAACAGTAATGAATAAAGCCTTACTCCGAAGGCAAGAGCAAACTTGACCTATTCTTCCTAAATGTCAAAAACCTGTCAGAAAAGCCCATTATAAACTTGTGAGGAGTGTGTGGCTGCTGAAATCACTATTGTGCCAATGAATGGAATGAATTATAGCAATGAGTAATAGCAAAACAATAGCAGGAAAAATTGCCTCGTCACCCTGCATACATTAGGAACTAAATCACACCCAGGACACAAGCACGAATCTGGCGCTTGGCAGCACTAAGCTGCCATCAGTCGGAGCCACCTTATCTTTCTGCCAGTCTCTGCTGCATCCTGGATTCACCAACAATAAGTTAGTGGTGGCACTTTCCCCAATGCTATATCATCCATACAGAATTAAATTGAAGAAATGGGGGAAATGTGGCCAAAATTCAGCATTTGCCATGGGAGCAGTCTGGAAAGACGCGTGGCTCGCAAATTGTAATTAGCATGTGTCACAGTTGAGGCATGCAAACAGCTCCAGCTCTCCAAGGGGTAAACCATGGAAATCAAATTTCCATCTGAATAGAGCCCAGTGAGTTCTACAATCAAACCACGTGAGGTCATTTTTGCTACTGCTATTTAGGAAAGCTACATTTGCAAGTGTATGTTGAACCGAGATTACGAGGTAAGAAAGAACCTTTTCATTTTGTTTCACTTTTTCATTCTGAAGGATGAGAGCAAAATAGACCAATCAATAACAATAATTATATTTTTCTTTTTATTGATTGTTCAGAAGTCCTTAAAGGCATCATCATTAACTTAGAGATAACTTGAGGAAATGTATGAGGTTTTTAATTCTCTTCTGACCCAGCGATAGGAAGTGACTTCTATATTCAGATGCTCAGCCTTCCTGACTCTGAAGCTGAGCCAAAATTAGCGAGGATGAGACTTGCAAAAATTCAGTAGATTAACTGACACTGTTTGCCTTTGTTGTTTTTTCTAACTGGCACATTCAATAGATGAGGCTGTATTTCACGAAGCAGCAAAACTAGGTTTTACCTATCCTGTCCCGCTCCCCATTGCTTTCTATCCACGTGATCATGTGTCGTCCCTCTCATGCCCACCATGTTAGTCATGAGCAATTTCCACATTGATGAGAGATGCTACATAGGATGTCCTGGAGACCAAAACATTTTGAAGGACAACACTTCTGCTGGAAAATTCTTGGTTCATCAGGTCAGTTTCAGCCACACATGCACTGCTGTCCCTGAAAATGAGTACTCAGTTCCTTCATCCTCTGCTTACGGAGCACTGAAGAAAGCGCTCTCCAGCACGTCTCCTGTGACAGTGCTCCAAAATCCACATTCAAGTGTCCAGAAGTTCCTCTGACTTTGCTCATGTTTCTCACAGGGCTCCCTTGTTGTCAGCTACTTTGTCAGCCCCTCTTGACATCTCTTCCAGCCCTGTGCAAAATGCACATCTGCCTCTATCTGCATCCTCCTGTGTGAGCTGTACGTAGTGGATTATTCTCCAAAGCGTTCGGGGGAAATGGACTAGAAGAAAAGTTTCATGTAATCAATTCCTCCTTTATAAACCACAAGTTAAAAATAGAAATGCAAGCCAAGAGAAGAGATACTAGCATGAATAAATAATTGTTTTCTCTGGCCCTTGGTTTGTCAATAGTATATTGCTTTGCTTCATAGAAGGCCAGGATGATAAGTGACCTTGTTCCCAGGCAAATGAAACTCGGATGCATCATACAAACATCTTGAGATTGTAGGAGGATTTTTTCAACTACACTTTCTCTCAGGGCCCTGTGCTATCGCCTTTGTGCAGAAAAAAAATCATTCCCTAAGAATTAAGCAATAAACTCCCTAATCCTGCCTGATGGGAGCAATCTCTAGTAAGAATTTCAGTTACATATTCCTTAAGTACAAAATATTAAGGGTGTCATATACAGCATCCATGGGACTAAGCGAAGAAGGAAAGGGAACTCTTCCCACATCGCTGCTCCTGTCACTGGTGCTTGGACCACACTCGGGCACTGCCAGAAGATGTATTGCTGGTTGCTGGCTACATTTTGTTTCCAAATGCAGCAGATCCCTAGAGTTGAACAGTCGAAAGCCTGCCTTGAAAAAAGAGTGCTTGCTTTATGAGACACACGTGCAAAAGAGTCTTCAATTGTATGCTGAATTATTTGAAAATTGTTTTATTTATTAGTTGTCAAGGTTTTTTATATAAGTATTATGTTTTACCTACCAGAGGAACATGCGCGCATGGTTCAGGCATTTTTATGTAGTGATGACTTTCACATTCACCACAAATTTCTGCCTCTGAATATTTTTAGGAAGAAAATTTTTGTCATCAGCTTGTAGAATAATTGCGTTAAAATCTTACCCAGTATTGGTGAAATAAGGCAGCAACTTCCTTCAGTAATAAACTGTCAGACATTCCTTAGCTACAAATGCCTCATCTATTGATAGGTTATTGTTCAGCTGGAACTTGCATCCACCAAAAGAAATTTTTAAATGTCAGATCAGAGACTTCTACTGTTATTGTGAACAATTTCATTAAGAGCTTCAAAAGAGCTTCCCTTTCCCAACATCTGGCTTCCTTTTCTGCCCCAACTCTCTCAGTGTATGGTAAATCATAATCCAGGGAAGGGGATGACACTGACACACTGAAAGCCTTAGAAGCTTTCACTCGCGCTTTGCTACTTCAGTGAGATGCAGCCACTGGACCTGGAAGTGGCTGGCAATTGAAAAACTTCTTTCTGTCTCTAGAACAGAAAGAGGAGAAAGCAAACACATCACTTGTTTGCAGCTAATTTGGAGTTATGGCTTAATAGCATTTCAGACTGAATTTTCCATAGGAAGATCTTCCATAATTTTCCTGTGAAGACTAATTCAAACACTGGAAGATGTTCTGTTCCACTGCAGCTTAGAAGAAAGAAAAAGCAGAAATCTGAAAATCTGCCAGGGAGGGATTTCGAAAATTCACTGTATGTCATTAAAATGTCAAAAATATGAGTATTTACAGACATAATTTGAAATTTGTATGTAAATTTACATTCATATACACACATGTGTACTTACATATACCTACGTGTGCGTATTTTCAAATGTCGTATTTGAAAAGCTCCCTGGTACCTTCTCTCTCTGCCTTTGGGCAAAACCATGTGAAAGCTGGAGGGCAGCCCCACTTCCCTGGCCCCGGGGAAGTTTTAGGGGAAATCATCATCCATCTGCCATGATGTGAGGGACAATGGTGAGAAAGAAATGTGCGCCTGGGAATCTCTCTTTCCAGGTTTCGGAACAACTACAGCACATTGCCAAATGGTGCTGTTGGTTAGTATTACCCAGTCATGGAGCTTTCCTTCACCCTCCACATACACATTATTTTGTGATCTGCCAGCTATTTCCCAGAGCTTTAGAGCGCCCTTTAAATATATTACATGGCTGACACTGCTTTGCCCCAAACAAACAAGCGCCTCAGGCTTGTGGACTATATTTCTTACAGGGCTTTCTAGATGCCATCACCCATTGATATTATTTGATTTGCTGCCGCTATTCAAAGCAAACAAACAAAATCTCACAGCTTCTTAAACCTTCCTCCACATAAGCCACTGATATTTACTGGGAGCAAGAGCGACGGGTAGAGTTCTGGCACATCTGTACCCACCCTGTGATCACCTGCCTTTAGAAATAAAAGCAAAGGTTTAGTGAATTATTTCTTTCAAAGTTTTCAGCCTGCAGCTCCAGTTTCCCTGGCTTCTCTCCCTAACATGTCTGATGCTTCCTCCCATGGGCCTGAGCATCAGCCAGGACAGATGGACCTTTAGCAAATTCCTGGTGGTCCCCATGGCATCATCTTTTCCACCAACACTTCTGCCCAAGAAGTCCATGGGTAGCTCAGCTGCTTGCAGACCAGCCAGCTACCAGCATCCTTGAAATAAGCTGAAACCAGCAGATGTTTAAGGTGTTAAATGTGTGGTTCTGTGCGGGGGACATCCCAAGATAATGCCCTAAAACCACCTTTCCAGGCGCTCATTTGGCTGGTCCCTGGTATTGCCCTGTGGAAGTTCAGTCCCATCTGGTACAATACTGAGCAAGCTACCAGGAACGGGCTTCTGAGCTGCTGTGCCCAGGATCTACTGACCTGCACATCTTCCTCCAGATGTGGTCACATCAGTATTTCCTTCATGGAACCCTGGCTATTTCCCCAGGTCCACAACATTATTTCAGCATGAAACACCAGTTCAGATACCCACTTCCTGCTCATTTTCCACTGGATATTTCTGGATGCTTCTGCCTTCTCCTTGCCCCAGCAAGCCCACAGTCTTCCTCTTCTTTCATTTGCACATAACTTCCCACACATTAATGTCAGGAGAATCTTCACCTCCAGGCATTAACAGTAGCTTTTCTTATGGCTTCAACAGAGACAGATTTTCCCCATAGAACTTGCTTTATCATGTCACAGAGTTATTCAAATGCCATTTTCACTGAGAAGATGCAACAGGTATTGTTATTTGTTTGCTTTTTGTGTCAAAAAAGGAGCTACTCAGTGTCTCTTTGCATCAAGTTGCTGCCAGAAAATTGTTGGGTTTTAAAAAAAAATTATTTAAGTCTAGTGAAGTGCACAAATCCTTACGTTTTAGCAACAGCTCCTTGTCTATATTGACGATGATGGTGGTTCTGGAAGAAGCTCTCTGCAAGAGGCAAAAGCACCAGCTACCATGCAACACGTAATTCCAACAATGCTCTGGACGGAGAGTAGCAAAATCTTACCACACAGTTTAATTTTTTCCTGAAGGAAATCTGAATGGTCATAACAATGATGAGCACCCAGGTCCCTGAAAAGCCAGTGATTTTCTTCATAAGCTCTTTTAATGCAATTATAGGAATAGAGCTGGGCGATTAAATTAGATATATAGGCTTCTCCTACATAAAGAAATAAATATTTCCTTTTAAAAGCAATCTAGCCTGCATTCCACAGAGTAACAGAGACTCCACCCAAGACATGGACGTGGACTTTCATTGTTCCCCACCGCAGGGGGGACAGTTGTGATATTGAGCATCTCATCACTGTGCACAGTCTTGACATCTGCATCTGACTTTGCCATGAATTAAAAATGAAGAGGAAGGCTTCATCTGATTAGAGTGTAGCTGCAGTCACCGTAAGGTCTAGGCGGGCATCCCTCAGGTGAACAGCCAGCAGGGTTCAGCTGTGTCTTCTTACAGGTTTTTTTAAATAACATTTTCATGATGTAGTCTGATGCTTTTATTTATTTGTTTGTTTGTTCATTTATTTATTTCTGTGGGAAAGGCAGTAATAATTAACTTGTACCATGGTCGGTAATTTGCATGTTTAAAGTCTACAATGATTCTGTCACAAAGCCATAATAAGCACCATTTTACAAAGGAAACCCTTCACAAGGGATTGTTTTGCTCACGGCTTGCTGCAAAATCCGGGCGAGCTTTTGCTCGTGCTCCCTCCCACTCCGTGCCGGCACACCGCCATCGAGTCCGGTGTGGTTCGGTCTGATCTGCATCAGGGTGAGAACAAAATCCGTCAGCCTGGCTCCAGGGGAGCTGACAGCGGATCAATTTGCCTTGCTGCCTCCTCGATGACAGCCTGCAAGCATAACTAAACCCCGTCACAGGTATATACACACACTCTGACATTTAATACAGAATAAAATACACCATTAGGGGTGATGGCTGCTTGAGCCGGCGCTTCCCATATATGCTCTTTAGGGAGTGAGCACATAATGTTTGTCCCAAATACTGTTAAATTTATTGGGCGAACACGCCTTTCCTTACCGACCTTGCACGTGCTCCTCCAAGTCCCTCCCTGCCCTTTGCAAGCCCCATCCGCAGCATCCAGCTCCTGTAACCTTAATATGTGAAACAGCATTTTCTGAACTACTGCAAACAAAACTGCAAAGGATGAAAAATAATTAGCTGTGTCTCGGTGTCTAATATATTTGCATTGTTTGGACAGAGTAGTTAATCATTGGTAAGACCACAACATGTTGTGTGAATTTGGATTATAACTAATACAGATTGAGCAGAAGGTTATTAATTACATTTAAAGGGACTATTTGATATTATTATTATTGAGAAACTGAATGCTATTAATTATGCTGCAATGCTCTGGCAGGATTCCTGTGGGAATCCTGTGCAAAGAGCCGTTTACTTTGACTCTTTTGTTCAGAAAGGAGGTTCTCAGGGCAAGCAAAAGGCACCACGAGCCAAAGTCCAGTTCCCATTAACCCTCCTGAAGCACTGAGTGGTACTGAAGGGTCAGCGAGGGTCTGCCTTTTGCAGTGGGTTTTAAATACAGAGTAAACTTTACATTTATGTAAAATAGTTGGTGTGCTGAAATGTCACTTACTGCCTCGGGTTGGGAACTGGCGAAGGATCGTCTCCATGTGTCCCCACTGCTGGGCCCAAATCCCCAGAAAGGACATCTGAGGGAGGGAATTGGATCCCAGGTTTAATTAGAGGTGGAGTATTTCCAAGCATTCCCTGTCTCAAATGGCTCTTCTATGCAGAAAAGAAAAGCTAAGGGCACTCCTTTTTTTATTGAAAAAGGCAAGTGTAGTAATTCAGCTGAATTTTGCATTGGAATTGCACTATCGCTTTGACAGTTTAGTTCCCTGAAAATTGCAATAAAGGTTCTGTTACGCCACATTTTGTCCCCATTTGTCTTGTATACCATTGCCTTGCCTTTGGCACAATAAAAATAATCTTTAAAAATAGCACCATAAATGGATTGACTTTGACCTTCTGAGTATCTTGTCAATAAAATAAAAATGATAAATCTGTTTCAGAGTGCTATGGGCGTATTATTAAAGCAGAGTTATAATCTGAAAAGTGACATTTGAAAAATGGTATTATGGGGAGGGGTCTTATTCTCTGTCAACGGTGTCACATAAATAAGCTCCATTTACGGTGCAAAGAGGTGATTTTGCTAACTGCCAGGCTCGCTCCTGAAGCCAGGTTGTGCAATTCCTGTGATGTTCCCTCTGCCTCTTACATCATCATTAGCAATTAAAGATTCTGCAGCAAGAAATTAGCTGAGCCTTCTGCTGCTGCTGCATAAAACAGAGCAACTCCGCCTCAGTCTCCTCCTGTGACCCACTCTACAATGCCAACGCAGTAAAAATGGTCTTTCCCTCACAGAGAACTGGCTGAGGAAACCAAGAAAAGGCTCTTTTTTTCTATGTGATCAGCTTTTTGAAAATAAACATTGCAAGATTGAAACATTGAAAAGAATCATTGCAAGGCTTCCTTCTATTAGGTGACAGGAAACTACTGAATGATCTGTAAGAAAAATCAAGAGATGTATGAAAATAAACAGGGCAGGCGTGTAAACAAGCATCCGTTGAGGGGCAGCAGTTTTCATTCAAACTTTGCCATGCGTGCGCTGAAGCTCTGATGTATTTGGCTTGCACATGCCTCAGTGAAGTCTGACCTGTGGCTTGAGTATTCGCAAGTGTAACTTGAGTCTAATTCTGAAAAACTCTGTGGTGGTGGTTTTTTATAACTTTGTTTTCTCTTTTTAGCATTTCTTGTTCTTGTGAAGTGCACTTTATACTTGAGCATCACTTTATATTGTGATTTAAATGATCATGCATATGCTAGACTAAACAAAAAACCCCACGTGTTTTCAAAGCTTTGGAACCTCAAAACATTACTGGATTTCTGAGGAAGAGCGATCACATGTTAATCATCAAAACTAGACTGAGATCACATTCAAGGGTTAAGGTTTCTGGCCCTGATTCAGATATGATGAAAAACTAGATAACTAAAACCTTCTTGTTACTAAGCTTCCAATTTTACATATTTAATTTCAGATTTGATCTTTTCAGAGTGTCTGCCTTGAAAATTAACCCTCTCATATACTGAATCTGAACATAAGAGGATGTACCCCCTGTAAGCAGTTATTAACAGTACACAACTGAATTAACTTGAATTAACTTCTTTAATCATTGTCCTTTTCCACCCTTTCCAGCTCCCGAGTGCTCACCAGAGGGACACCACGTCCTCCGCAACCCCTACCGCAGCACCAGGTTTGACTCACTGGAGCTGCAGCGAACGGCAGTTCAGGACCTGGTCTGTGACCACTCCTTGCCACCAGCATGGTACCGCTTCATGATCAACAACAGGCCCGCGGAAATGCCAACGAGATGTATCGAAGTCAGTAAAAATCAAACACTAAACCTGGTGGACTTGAATAAGTCTTTTGACGTAGTTTCCTTTCCAGCCACCTCTATGCTCCGTAGCCAGTACACTGTGATGGGGATAGGTGAATGGTAAGGGGAAAGCCACTTTTCCTATAATAATAACAATAATAAAACTGTCATATCCAAGGGCAGTAGTCAGGCACCAGGAGCCGTATGGACTGGGCATTATTCCAACATTAAACACGGCGTTTTCAACGCTAAAGAGAGATATTTAGTAACACACCTAAGTCACTGCAACTCATACTCTTTTCAAGCAATTCTACTGCTTTAAGAATGGATTCTGAAACCTGACTCCCTCTCCATATAATTAATTGTGAATTATGAGTATGTGCTTATTACCAAATCAGAAGGGAAAAAAATCAGAAAAATTAATATTGGAAGAGAAAAGCGAAATTTGATTTTTTTCCACTATTATCATCTTGTGTATTATTTAGTTTCATAAGTATGCTAATGGCTTTCTAGAGCGAAAAAGCTCCACCACGTAAGGCTACTCTCTAAAAAAGACAAACCTATAATTATCTGGGTTTATGTGTGCTTAATATGTATGACAATAACATTTAACTTGCAATCATTGCTGCTGGAGCAACTTGAGACCCTCGCTAAAGACATTGCCATCTCAAATAGGCCAGCTGCAGGAGGTCAGAACAATTTCAAACACACTGTTAAACAAAATCGTTCAGAAAATAATACACTAATTACCATAAATGACTTTAAAGATGAAATATTCAATCTGGAGTGCCGGAAGTTTAATATTGGGTGATGCTACCCTAGCTGGAGAACCTTTGCAAAATTAGCAAAGAAGGTTTCATATCTATTCAAAATGGACCTGTGAACTTGCCACAGCAGAATTACATCTTAATAATCTAACATTATCAAAATGTTAAGAGATAATTGTTACTTCTGTGGGATTTCTGACTCTCCGCATACACAAACTATAAATCTGATTAACACGAACAAATTGGCACAATTACTATTGAAAAATTCATTTCATGGCAGGTCACTCTTGAATATCCCAGTGCAGTTTGAAGTTTATTTTTACAGGTTGCTCTATAAGTGTATATATTTTCTATAAACTTATTTAATTTGTCATTGTGTTTCAGCAGTTTTGAGTACATTTTAATGCTCGACTCTATGAGATTTCTTTCCAATAATACATGCTTTGTTTCCTTTAATCCCTGCTCTGGAGGTTTTTATTCAGGTTTGTGGAGCTGTATTCATTAGTTTAGTTTCTTATCTTGTAACATAATTCTTGCCGTTGGTTTCTTCATTATCCTCTGAATGACAGTAAATCTCTGCTTCACCATCCTGATGAAGGATTAAAGCTGTTAGATGTCACAAGTGGAAGAATACTCCTCTCTTAGATCTTCACCTTCAAAATCTGCCTCTACGTTCTATCTCTCCCACTTAATTAAATTATTGTTTAATTTGGTTTTCCATTTAATTTGAGCAAAACCTCTGGAACAAAATAATTTAAATTAATAACTGCACAGCTTCCATTCCTTAATAAGCAGATATTATTGGACATTCCAGCCTGGCTGAAGTGAGCTGATTTTAATTAAACAAGTCACAGACAAAATCCTGCACAGATAGAGAAAACAGGCTGACAATACAGCTGGAAATCTAAAAAGTACATTACTCCTGCTCCTTGTAAAATATATACCTGGTGATACCCTGTTGATACTGGCTGGATACAATTAGCTGCTTATCGACGGGTAAGATTAACTTCTTAATTCTAAGTAATAGTAGTTAAGAATTCTTGTCACCCAATTGAGCTCAAAAGGGATTTAAACCATAATGGGGATTTAGAAGTCCTGCCCAGCCTGGGAGAAAATTGAGGCACAATTGTCCCCACAAATTGAGGACAAATGGCACGTGCTGGGTGGGCAGGAGGGAGGTGAGCTCCCAGAACCTGGGCAGGGGTAGCTGACTCTTGCAGACACGTTCTCAAAGCCTGCATTCTGAATCTTGCCACAAACAAAAGCTCCACGATGGGAATGTGGCCCCGTCTGCACGAAGTTTCGTAACCACCGAAAGTGTGATGTTCAACAGAGAGCAGAGCCAAGTCACACACAGATGCTGCGAGAGCCTCGGCTACAACCATGTCACAGCTAAGAGGCACAGCAGTCTTTGTAATGAAAAACAAGTAACAGCCCTTAAGAGGCTGCTCCTCACCCACTAATTTAACACGCAAGTGAAAAACAAAGGGAAAAAAAAGACAGAAGAAAAACCCAGAAGCTTTTATGTCAAAAAGAGTGAAAATATGAACCATATTTCTGAATTCTCCATCCCTTGAATCCAGCTGCTGTCCATAAATTTATTCCTCCAGTGGCAAAATACTTTTGATTGAAACAACTTTCCAATTCAGGCTTTGCCTGCTGAATTTCTCTGGGAGGTAAGGAATGATCCTGCCCTTCTTCCTTCTGTTTCCTCCTCACCTCTCCCCCTGTGCTCCCGAAGGAGGCACAGCGATTAATTGACCCGGGCATGCACTCCCAGCCACAGCCACTTCCCCATCCGAAACCAAATCCTAGCAGAAAAGCAACACAAACCGGCAAATGTTGTGTCCCCAGGTATTTAGGCTGCTGCCAACAGATCAGTCCTTCAAGAACTGCCAAATTCACCGTGAAAGGCAAAAACATTTCAAGAAGAAAGCATAGGGAAGCTGTTACTAAGATCAAGGCACTGTACTAAGGAGCAAGAAACAATGCACAGACACAGCCAGAACTAGTAGTAAAATGACCTTCAGAGAAAGAACAAAAGGACATAAAAAGTAAAGCTCAACAGAAAAGCTATTAAAAATACAGAGAAGTATTTAACAGTCAATACAGGAAAAACATACATCGGTTACAGAAATTCAGGTTTTTGAATTAAAATAATTCAGGGGGTACACGCACACGTGTACACATACATATGGACAAGCCCCATAAAAGGAACGAATACGGCGACGAGATGCGAGAGACCACCACCTGCTGATGATGTTGAAGTCAGAGAAAAGACCGATCTGTGGATGACAGGGGGGCAGTGCCCGCTGCTAATGCAAATCCCAAAGCCACGCCATGCTAATGACAGGCAGGTCCTGCAGCGCTGGTCACGCCTCACCGCGAAGCCAGAAATACGGCAGGAAATGCACTTCTTCCCCTCGTTTCCATGGGGGCAAATAGCATAGATTACACTCTTCAATTTTAAAGAAAAACATCAATTAAGAATTTGATTTTGCAAACAGTAATTGGTTCTGGAACCAGCAAGATACTTGATATCGCGTGCACAAGCTGGCTTTGTTCTTCCTCGAAGCAATGCTAGTATTGCCGGCTTTGAGTAGTCATAGTTTGCTAATAGCAAACGATAACTAAAAAGAGAGGGGTTAAAACCAGGATCTGACCCCTCCCAGTCTTAAGGAAACCCTTCACTTGGGTTCACGTTGTTTTCTGCAGGCCTGTTGGCATGCATGGCAAGAGCCTCCAAGTGACCTCTTGCACCACCGCAGAGGTCCACCAGCCCCAGGCGCTCGCCCTTGCTGGCAGCCGGATATTTCTGTCCAGAGGGCAGGGCAGGAACAGGGCAATAGTTTCAGTTTTGCCCATCACCAGCCCCAGGCATAACCTCTGGTTCAGGGACTTCTGGAGGCAGACGTGGGTGGAATGATGCTTTAAAAGGATTTCTCTCCCATGAGCCAGCCCCGTCACTGTAATTTTTTAGCATCCACAATCCTGTAGCAAAGATTTCTACAGGTTAGTTATGGATATAACTAATCATATAGATAGTTACGTTCCATATTTTTGGAAATGCCCAATAATATTACCTGCCTGTGAGTGTATACCAAGACTACTGCCAATATCGTCCTACAGAAATTTAATTCTATAAATGAGCAAAACCATCTCTGAATTTGTATATGCTCTACGTTCCTGCACAACTGTCAATATGGCATAAGAAGGACATGTTATGTAGTCAGGGCCGGTGTTTTCTCAACAGCTCCATTTTTAACTGCATAAATTTATTTTTCTATATATAGTAGGCTCAAACATAGGCTTAAATGCTAATCTTTGGTGTATAAAACAAGGTCATGTTAAAGCGTGTCAAATCTAACCTGCCTATGCTGCTTAATATTGTAGCCCCTGGAGAAGAAGATTTACTTTTTCCCATGCTCGGTTTAATTTCCTCCTCTACTCTACCTCTTGTGGAACATTTTATACTTGCACAATCAAAATACTGTAGCTCAACTCTTTATTATTAGTTTTTTAATTTTGTTTCGATTTTTATTTTGCTCTGAATCCAATCCTACTTTGATTTGCAATTGTTTTATGAACTTAAAAGCAAGTGACACTTTCAAGGTATTATTTCCTGTTCTCATCTGTAATTCCCTTTCTTACACGTATACATAAATACTCCGAGATTATAACAGTAGGTATGAAGAGGCTTTGTTTTTCCTCTTTGTTTTTCAGGCATTCAAAAAGCCTTCTGTAGAACTACAATTACAGCCCCTATTGTTCAGAAGCACGTACTTAAAAGACACACAAGACAGGCACTGGTTTAATTGCTGATATTCCTGGTGTAAATTCCGTATTTCTGTGGAGTTCGGCCCCAGATTGAAATAAAAACCTTCTTATTTACTTTAACTTACTCCAAAGACGTTAAAAAAACTAGGACAAAGTAAAGTTTTGAGTGGATAACAGATGCAAAATCACGATGCTTAAGCTGCCAACCATCAATATACCAGAACACCTTCCATCTCCATCTGACTAAACCAACGCATTTCTCACATACGGTCCTACTTATTTTTAATAGCATAATTTCACCGCAA
The DNA here is from genome assembly GCF_000710305.1 of Buceros rhinoceros silvestris. Classification (NCBI taxonomy): domain Eukaryota; kingdom Metazoa; phylum Chordata; class Aves; order Bucerotiformes; family Bucerotidae; genus Buceros; species Buceros rhinoceros. Next base: position 80,616 of record NW_010420322.1, read on the forward strand.
TACCCAAGCGACAGGAACAATCAAGCTTGATTTCTTTGTGCAATTATAAAGAATCTTAGCAGGTTCAATCAATCAAACTAGTTGATTCTCCAAACCCCGACTAAATGGAAGGAGACGTCATTGGATTAAACAATAATGGTTTGTCCCATTGTTTTGGCAAAGGGGGAACAAATTTAATTTTTGGTTTTTGTTAAGTTTTTCTGAATTGAATTATTTAAAAGATCAGCTGGTACCTAATTATGAATCAAAAATACTTAATGATTGCTTACCTACCACGTAGAGGTGTTGAGAAGATTAATTAGGTAAGGTTTACAAAATGCTTTGAAGATTAAAATCACCACTTAATTATACATAATTGGATAAAGTATGAAAGGATACTAAGCACTAAAGCAGCCTGGCAACAGCCTGAAAACTCCTGTTTGTTTTAGACAAGTTCTCCTTTGTGCAAGATGTGTCACTGCATATAGATGCACCGAATGACCTAAATTTAGGGTTTAGAACAGAGTTTACTTTGCTAACTTGCCATTACATTGACCAGTTGCAAGTCCAAACAAACGTGTCAAGTGAAGCAATCAACTGCTTGTGATCTCTTCTGTGGAGCGTTAACGAGACGGCCACTGCGGCTCACCATCCACAGCACTGCTTGAAGGCCTACGAGGGAGACGGGGTCTTCATTTTGGAAATGCTGCTGAATTAGGGTGTGAGATTCCCACCGCTTTATGTTACTCTTAGCGCAACAAGGGCTGTGGTTGTTGCAGGTAAAGGCTGTGGCCTAACTGCCACAGTTTTCTGGAAAACTGCAGTCAGTTTTCTGGTTACTTTCCCAAATGCAGAGTTACGTCATAGCTGGGACTTGAAAATTTTAGCTTTTTGAAGTCTCTTCTAGACTTTTCTTTCCTAAACATTTTCTATTTACTTCTGTTGTTCTCTCCACTGCTGGTTGAATATCTGAATATACACTTGCTCTCGCCTTCCCAGTGTGGGGCAACTTGTGTGACTCAGATGGTCAGCACATAGCTCAAAGCAGAAAATAAATGCACGCATGTCATAATGCTGCCAGGAAAACAGAAACACTTGATTTATACCCAAATTCATCTTTGGCCACCTGGTAACACTGTATCATAGGTCGTTACGATAACTTGCTTTCTCACAGAAATCAGTCAAAAGGGTTCGTTACTGCTCGTAATTTGTGCACATTACATAATACACTATTTTGCTCAAAAGATTTCAGTGCAAGATTCTCCAGAATAAACCTGGGGTGCTGCAGATGGCAGCGGGGGGGTTATCAGGGAGCCTGCACGCATGGCTGGTGGCTGACGTCAGCGGTGCTAACCCAGACCTTCTCAAGCACTGAAACGGCTCACAGACTTGTGGCAAGGATAAATGCAAAGAGGGAGAAAATCACCGTCCTCTGGTTTCAGTGTTTTATTTTTTCCCTCGGTGTGTTAGTGGGGACACAGACCCACTTTTGTGTACAGATTGCATTTTGCCTTTTTTCCCAGGGAGAATGCACTTGCATCTGTCTACTTATCTACACGGCCCACAGCGCAGCAGATAGACGCGTGTCTCGTTAACGAATTTATCTTTTCAGCACTGCTGCGAGGCAGGGAAGTACTATTACCACCTCAGCCACCTCTATCTCTGGTTTAAAGATAAAGAAGTGAGGTAGACAGAGTAAGAGATTTGCCCAAGGTCAGCCAGGGAAACTGAGGCACCACACGTGCCCAGCCAGAGGCAGCCCAGCAGCCGCGCTCTCGATGGAGCAGCAGTGATGTGTTGGACCAGTACATACTGGTAAAGGCAGAAGCAAATGGATTCAACAGCTTATTTTGAGCAGCAAGATGTCTTCTACGGAAAATCATGACAGCACTTTCTCAGTTTGTTCAGACATGAGTGCACACATTTCTTGAGACACAGATAATTGCAGGAGATCGAGTCAACTCAAAGCAATAAAAGTCACTTTTCAGCAACCAAATGTGAGTGACTGGTGGTGACAGCCCTTTCTAGCGGGTGTTAGATGCACTGGGAATGTTTCCCACTGCATGAGCAGTGCTGGCATCCCTCCTCCTGACTCACCACTGCCAGCCGCGGGGTCAGCAGGAGCAGAGCAGCGTCCTGGGAGGGATGGGTAGGCTGCGCTGTGTCCCTTTACCAAACAAACCATTTTCCTTCAAGGCTTTCCGTGAGCTTGCACACACCCGTTGAGCTCCAGTGCTCACTCATCTCTGCTGCCCTGCACCCCCCTACTCTAATTCTTCTTCTGGGGTTCAAAACACCTGTGAGGTGCACTCACAAATATCAGCATTTTAATGTAGTCTGAAAAATAATTACTCAGTCCAGCAATCTTTACTCACATGTGCAGAGGCACTGAAGTCAGCAGTTAGCTGGAGTAACAGGAAATTCAAGGAGCAAGCATCTCATCAAGAAGATAACATGAGTGTGAAGCAGAAACTGCCGAGCTCCAGTTGCCATCCTTCTCTCTGCGACCGTCCTTCTTCCCCTGCAAACAGTAATTCTTCTCTGGATGATGTTTGCTTCACTGTTCTGTGTCATTACAAGTGTGTGCTCATAAATGTGCTGTGGAAAAGTGTTCCTTCACATCAGATCTCACTCTCCAGGTCAGAAGTTCACCAGGATACATCAGATTTCTGACATCTGTATTCTTCCCAGCTCAGAAAGTACCAGTGTCCTTTAAAACTGTAAATAAATAAACAGAACAAATCTCTTGAAAAGTTACACACAGGTGGCTTTTAAATAAAGGAAGGGATTTGTCCAAAAACCATTTTGACACTGATCCTCCTCTTCTGTGCTAGCGCAACACTGGGACCCCTTCCCCGAGGTCCTGCTGCACTGGGTGAGCTCCCGTGCCTGCCAGAAGGACACCGGGGACACTGGCAGCTGAACGGAAGGGCAGGGTCAGCCCCTCTGCTTGGTCACTGCCTCATTTCTGGGGGAAAAAAATTCTTTGGCCCATTCTAATGGTATCTCTCTGGAATCCTTGTTTTTAGAAGACTGACAATAACTAGCTCCAAAAGGAAATCAGACCATGCCGCGCCATATACTTTATTTTCTTCAAACACCTTTCTTTCTCAGGATGTGCAGCTTCCACTCCCCCATCCCCGCTTCCTGGCCTGTATAGCTCACAGGTAAAATCCAAACTACAGGAGGGCACTGGTGCGTGACTTAATAAATTTACCTTTCGACTTTCACCACTTCCCCTTCTGTCACAAACAACTTTTGATCTTAAAAAGTGAAGCAGCAAACCTGGGCCAATGGGAGAATACAGTGGTTTGAGTTTTTACCAACGTGATGTGTAGCCAAATACCCACACTGAGAGGAAGCGCGTTCCCGGAGCGTTAGACATCGTTCGCTATCGCTGGCTGAAGACACACAACGTGACGGCAGCGTGTCAGTATTTGGTGACAGTTTTCAAACTTTAGCTCAAATATCCACATGCTTTGCATATTGGCAGATGATAGGTAACGGTGCAGAGTATGAGTTACCGTTGCAATTGGTTGTTTATCTTTTATTAGGCACTGATTATACCTGAGGTCCTCACTGAGGTACTTAAAGACAGCTTTGGATAATGATGTCCCTTTAGTCAGGGGAAAGCGCCTGGAAGGTAGAGAAGGCAATTCAGATCTGAGATGCCTCAACATCCATCTGTAAGTCTGGAAAGGTAAATCTGGTGCAGCCTCTCCCAGCCAAGACTCAAAATGCTGTGATTTAAACCACTTAGGACCAACCCCTTCTGCTTTGGGATTTCCATTGTTCAGTGTATCCAAATCATGTATATCCTGCACATGAGTTTCGTATATCCCGCACGTGCATGTCCCTTCAAGGATGAGGGAGATGCTCAGGCCCCAAAGAGGTGTCCAGTGTGTGCTGGAGGGGTAGGGCAGAAGCTGTCAGGACAACAGGCAGCTGAAGCAGTAGCTGTTTGGAGGAAGCAGCTGGTGTGTGATGCTCTGAGCAGAGCAGTGTCCTGCTTTGGAACAGTCCTAACTTCTTGCCCCTCCTACTCTGTCAGCCTTTGTTTTCTTTTGCCACAGAAGCAGCATGGATGGGAACGGCCAGCTGATGTGTCCCAAACTGTGCTTCCCAGAGAAGGGGTCTAGCCTGGTTGGAAGCATGGATGGGAACTGCCAGCTGATGTGTCCCAAAGTGTGCTTCCCAGAGAAGGGGTCTAGCCTGGTTACACGCTTTCATCTTTTTCACACAAAACAACCAATAATAGAGGAAAAATGGAATCCAATTGTTGTGTTCTTTGAGAATTTTATTTGTGTAAAGTCACCTCTCTAAACTGACAAGACATTTTCATCCCCACCTGCATAGCCTTTTCACTGACCCTGTGAGTTCATCACACTCAAATTCTCAGCTTTTAGCAATTCTCCATGGTGTCTTACCACATTTGCTGTAAACGCGTTCTTTCATGTGCATCCTCAGGTGAATAAATGCGGGACGCAAGCTCCGGTGTGGCTGTGGCTGAAGTCTGAATCCCTGCCAGTTCCTGGTGAGAGCAAGCGGCTCACGGCCTGTGCTACCTGGCAGGTCTTCTTCAGGGGCTCCAAGGACTGCTGCTTGTTTCGGATACCCGTCGCCGTCAGGAACTGTGGCGAATTCTTTGTGTATCTCCTGCAGCCTACTCAAGGATGCATGGGCTACTGTGCAGAAGGTGAGGATCCGTGAAGTACTTATCAATGAGATTGCACGTGCCGCTCTGGCTGTGTGTCGAAAGGTCCTGGTATTGCAATGCATATCTCGGTGACCTTGCAAGCCAAGCATTGCTCCCAGTAAGATGCAGGCCGTGTAGAAAATAAATCAGCAGCAGTCCAAGGTGTTTATGAAGAATAGCTTTTATTACCAGTGCAAAATGTAATCTGGTGTGTATTACTGAAGGGTTCTTTGCTTGGTTACAGTTCACGGGTAACCTTTCCTACTGTCTTTGCCTCTGCTTTGTCTTGAAGTCGCACAGCTAGTGAGTGGAGGCATCTCGGTTTTATTGAGCCGCTGTATCCAGGATACTGTATCTAAGGTCTGCTCCTATCTTCTGTAATCCAGCATCTCCCCAAAAAAGATAATTCTGAAACTCTGGTAGGAAAAATAACCCAAACTGATAACATCTTCTTCATGACATTCATATAATTACTCTTGTCAGAAATAATTTTGAGCCTACTGCAAGAGATCTAACCTCTGTTTGGTAGCTAGGAAACAATGGAATAGCAGAAAGCAATTGCTCACTCAGTTAAACCTTCTGAACTTCGGAGCATGTTCAGGTGCATATAAGATTTAGCCAGAAAAGACATTTCTTTCTCGAAAGGAAAAAATTACCTTTATACTTTCCTTTCAGCATTTTTGGACAGAGACATGACACACTGAGAAAGTAGGGTTGTCACCTTTCAACCAGGGAAAATTCAAGCTTAAATAAATTTTAAAGAGAGAGAGATATCTATTTTCTTATCTTTATCAATATTTTAGCATTCCCACATGAAGCACAGGGAGGAAAAAAGGCTCAAAGAAAGTGAGATTAATTCACTATTTGAAGTAAAAAATATCCATTAAAATAAATGAAACTGCTCTTTTATTTCCGTGATTCTTTCTCCGAAATTACTTTTTAACTGAATACAGTCATTTTCCAGTTTAAGCTTCGCTTTTTTTAAGCTGTAAGATCTCTACTACCCTTGTTTGAAGAATTTTTTACCAGTAGCTTTTGAGTGATTAGTTTTGCCCTTTCTGTTGACCCAGGCTTGTTTGGTAATGTAAATCTGCCTGCATTTTTCATAAAAGAAAGTTTATCCCTTCCCATCTATCCCAAACCAACAACTTTCTTCTTTTTTCTTACCACTGCTGTTGAATCTTTCACTTTTTTTTCCAGGCATTTCTGTGAGGTCCAGCTCTCCCAAGTCTTTAACTTCTTGTCTTTAGGATATTTTTGCAGTATCAGGTGTTGGATGGAAAACACCCAGAGCTGAATTTTTTTACTGGGAGTTAACAACTCACTATGTTAAACTCAGCTGTGAACATTGCACCACGGGAGCCTCTACGCAGCTCCCGAGCGGGGTCCAGCTGACATTCTTGCTGGGGTCAATCCCCCTGCCCCATCCACTGGAGGATCGGGAACAGGACACTGGTCAGCACTTCCAAGCTGCAAAACAAAATGAATTTTCAGCTTCACAGCTTGGCAGAAAGGACACGGCTGGGAAAAGCGGCGTACGTGCTTGCAATTCTGTTCTCATCCTCCCATGAGCTGATCACCTAACTTTGTCCTTCTGGAGTAATTTCCTGCAGAAATCATGATGTGAGACACAGATTGAGGCAGTTTCCCTTAGAAACAAAAGGGAAAAGGATATAAATCACCGGCTCTGATTCGTATTTTAAGTAACTTGTTTCTTTTTCCTGCCTCCTGTTATTTGCCCTGGACAGATGTTAACATTGGTTCTTCACTCTGCTCTAACAGCCTCATACCTTAGTCTCTTGGGCTTCTGTAATATTTTCTACACTCCAAAAAAGTTACTTACTTTATCCATTGAAAAGATTTGAACCAGCTTCATGTTCCGTTTGAGTCCAGGTCTCTAAGGATGAAAGAACATCACCTGACAGTATTATACATCTTTTTGTTTCAACTTTTAGGTGAGTTTAACAAGAAGAAAAGTTTCAGACATCATTACTTCTTGGAGCAGGCTGTATTTCTAGAGCAATGGCATTATGCTGGGCAGAGTGAGACTGTGCTGAGCAGGCTCAGCCTAGGTACATCCCAGAACAGCCTGAGAAGGACCTTCACAGCATGGCAATACGGGCTGGGTGCTCTCTGAGAGTTAGTTTACCTCTGCAGCATAGTGATTTCTCATATCTTGTCTGTACTTACTGCAAAACTTGGATCAAAAGGCTGCGCTTCAGGGGAATGCAAAGCTGATGGCCTTTGCCAGAGTAATTAATTTGTATTAATCTGAGTGCTTCATTCAATAAAGTTCTCTTACTGCAAAATGAAAAAAAAAAAACAACACAAAAAGCAGGTCAAATATTAAAACAACAATGGGTAGTCAGCGCACAATTAGCAATTTTTGCACTTGTTATGGATACATTTGTTTGCATAGCTAATAATCAAATCACAAGAATATAAAATGCAGCATTTCTCTCATGTATAGTTATGCCGAATGTATTGAATATATAACTCTTCTTGTTGAGTGAATGATTTTAATACTGAAATAACACTGTGTGCTATATCCTTCTTTGGTTTCCTTCTTCCAGAGAAACTCACCAGCCTGGCTTTGCAACCAGCGATAAGCCCCGAGCTTGTGCAAGGTCGAGTCCACCTGAAGTGCGCTTACAGCCACCCCTCCTCAAAGCTGCCACTGCAGTACGTGGTGGTCTGGTCGCGCCTGTCCACCCTTGGCAAGAAAGAGCAGGTTCAGCGGGACACCACCCTGCAGCCGTTTTCCTACGTAGAGATGAACGGCGCAAGTCTCAGATTGGGAGACACGGTAATGCCACCCCGCCTTCTGCAAAAGAGGTGGAACACTCAGGGGAACGAAGCCTTTTCTTAAATCTTCGTTGTGCTTTTATGAGTGCTGTTCCTCACCATCATATTGCAGGAAAAAAAAGATAAATAAACCCAAGATTACTAAATTTACCAGATTCAGGATCTATAGCATTTCCCTGAATTGCACTGAGCTCACGGCAGCTGTATCCATTTTACTATTTTCTAAAGGCAACCTGAATATTTGCATGTACGTTACAGTTTGAATGCCATGAAGTCGGTATGAGTGGTAGGTACATGTGCCTGAGCCAATTTTGGCTTAGTGTTTTTTGTCTCTTGCAGCAGCAAGAATTTGCAGTAGAGGCAGGCTCAGCTATATGCACTCAGTAATTTTTACACTCACGACCACAGACACAATAACATCTTTTCACAGAAAGAAAAAAGGACGGTACATTTTAAAATAGAGGGAGGTTTATTTTATGGTGTTTTTCATGCTATTCTGCCTCTCTGATTCCAAATTCTTGGTTCAATAGCGTACTGAAAGATAGAGTTCATTACAAAACAATCTGTAAGAAGCGTATTTGATGGCTTACATAGCAACACAGATCTAGTTTCAACAACAACAACAACAAAAGCCAATACAAGACGTGAAAAAAATTGACTTGTGTATGAATTCATGGCCTTTCATGCTACAGAAACAAGACTTTTAAAGTTAAATTAGGTTCATAACTTTTATAGGCAGAGGTCCATTAGTGATGCTACAACGAACTGAAAGAATAAACAGAGATAATGGCCTTGTGTTAAAAGTAGGTTGGAAATAGTCGGCGTTTTGCTGCTCGTCTATGAGATATTTAAGAAATATGAATAAGCTCTTTCTATTTTTTTCAAAGGATGAGTCATTTATAACAGTAGCACAATCTGGGTAGTTTATTCTCATTTCTCCTCATAATTATGTCTCCTGAGTTCAGAATCTGACTGATGCTGCCCTCACTTATGTAGTGACACAAGGCAGACAATTCTGCCGGTTTAAGACAAGTTTGTGTCATGAAAAATAACATCAAAATAATTTCACTTGCAATCACTTCAAGTCTATTTTCAACAATCCTGGGAGATTCAGCGAAAATAGAGCCCTGTTAACTAGTAGCATCACCAAATCTTCATAAGACCATTTTGATTATATTAAGTTTTCAGTAAGCCCTTCCTTGTCCTCTGCTGAAACGACACCTTTAATTTAGTGGGTTTAGTGAGACTAAAACATTCTCTTCCTTGCTAGATTTTTTTTAAAGGTCTTCATGGCCTATTTGACTAATTATCATTATCCATAAATCATCACCGGTGAAACCAAGAAGCGAAGCCTCAGCTGTAACCGAATTCACTTCTACATAATAAAGATTTAAAAAAGCATTACACTGTGTTTGCCATCCCACACTAGTAAGAGTCTCAAAGGGGCAGACGCTCCTTTCACCTCCAGTGGTGTAAATCTGAAGCAACTTAGTAAGTGTTGCCAAGGCTACTGCAAAGGAAAAGTGATGCCACTAAAGGGACAATCAAACCCGGGACCAAACTCCTCCACACAGAGAGAGTTCGTAACTTCCATCTGCCCAGGAAAGATGCAAGCGGAAGGATTTTTTTCTCAGGCAGCTTTTAAAGGATGCCAGATCCCTGCTGACAAAAGCCATATTAGAGAGGAGACAATGAATCAGGGACAGTGTCCAGTTCTCTTTCCCCTTCTGTGTGCACAGCCCAGTGGTAGCGTCCCCACAGCTGTGCGCTGCCAGGGTGCATGTGTGGCATTCAGAGCAGGATCTGTCCCCCAGGATGCAGGATTTGCAGAGTTTTGAAAACTGCTTGCTTTTTTAATCTACTCTTTGTCTACCTGCCTCAGTTTGGTCTCAATGCTTTTATAGCCTGAAATCAGCACCTTCTCAGTTAAGTTCTCAGAAAAAAAACCACTACAGCCAAGCAAGAAGATTTTTTTTTAATCACTTTTTAAGTGATTGATATCTATGCTATTTTTCATCCATCAAAAAGTCTCCAGGTAATAGGTTAGTCACGTAATAGAATATCTATTGATATATTTTAAGACACAGTCAAACCTTAGCGAAGAGTTGAGATTTACCAGCCATCATTTCTGAACTCGTATTGACTAAACAGCCAGTTATTTTTTTAATAGCCATCATGTGTGCTTTTCTCCCCCATCTTTGGGCTTCAGTTTTGTTATTTTAGACAGTAATGTTGGCAGCATAATGCTCACAAAACTACTGCAGTCTTAAATAAATCTATAACATGCTGCTATTTCTATATAACACTGAAAGAAGGCTACTCCATCTGATATGAAAATCCTGGCGTTCCTAAGCCTTATTTATGCCGTAGTGGCAGAGGTCATTTCATTCCTCGAGGCACAGCCATCTATAAATTATAGCGGCGCACTGTGAGTAATGAGTTATGCTAAGAAAGGTGTTTAGAAGAAAACCGTGCAGATTTTGCTCAGCACAGCAATCCAAAAGTTTACACGGCGAGAAGCAATTGTCACCAAACATTGTAGAATAAACATATTTAAGTAAAACTGGCCTTTCCCAGCAGCGTGCTGGAAGTGGCTGCTTTGCATGGCTCTCTGCAACAGCAGCAGAACACGCCTCAGCCAAAAAGACTGTAAATTAGTGCCTCGATATACAAAATTACTAATTTTTACTCAGAAGGGGAGTGAGAATTCTGCCTGCTTAAACACTCACCCCATCCCAACCACTGCATTTGATAAAGTCAAGAGAAATAGGAAGACTCGCCTATTTGTAGGTCATGCTGGAGTTTACAATTTCTTTCTCAAACTTCAGGTAGAAAATGAGGAGCATCTCTGCAGAAACAGAACTCTGAGTGAACCTGTACAAAGATTTTAAGGCAGAAAGGGTCAGAGGGATGATGATCAAAACTCTGCAGCTGATAAGACACCTTAGTACTACTCTGGGAAAATTTCTTTGCTTAGTAGATGCATGACCTACAGTCAGCCTCCACACACGGTTTGGTCATTTGGCAACTGGAAATATATATATATAAGCTAGTAGCAAAGCGACTAGAGCTGGGCTTCCTGCAGTGTCAGGTCACACTGCTGCACCAGCTCCCTCCCTCCCCAACAGCCCATCACAGGGAGAGTTTTGTGTTCAAAAGCTTTAAGGTCTAGTTTCTTAATTAACTCAAAGTCAGGTTCTCCCTGCTTTCCCCTTCCTGCTAACCTTTCTGGTAAGTCTTAACAGAGACTTTGTTCCTACCCCTTTCTGCAAATACCTACAGCCAGATCATTTCTTCGAGCTAATGAGAACTTTTTTTTTTCTTCAATCTCTGGCTTCTCTAGAAATGCCATCCTTCAGCTCTGCTCATCCTTGGCTCTCTTCATCTAGGCTGTAAACCACACTCACACTCCCCAGCTCCCAGCAGAGCAACTCCTCAAGGCTTTTCTAACCCCAGCCCATTAGTGTTTAATTGAGCAGACCATGGCAGCTCGGAGGCCTTGACAGCCATCATGAGACACCTTTTCACCTGGCATGATTGATTCCCTGCCCAATCCCTCACCTGCAAGCCATAAGTGTGGCTGAATGACTCCTCTCCGTGTAGCCCCTGCCTGCCTTTTGACACAGGTGATGTAGCTGTGAGGGTAGATCCAACCTGGAGTTAACAGGGTTAATCACCCACAGCTTAGGCACTTGCATGAGGACTCCCCTGCTCAGTGAATGGGAAGAAGTAGGTACCCCTAAACAGTACCTTATGTTGAGAAGGTAGCTTCCCACAGGTGACCAGCATTCACCGAATTCTCACACCTCTCAGGAGATTGGATGTCTAGATCAGGGAAGTGTCTCCATATCATTTTTATTCTAGACCATCAAATTCTACTCAGATGTACCTTCTGTTTGGAAGACTCCTACCTGTAAAATTAAATATTTCAACATTAAACCATTCCTGTTTGTCACTGTGGGGCCGCTGGCACTACAACACAGCTCAAGTCCTTGCTGGAGAGATGGGAAACAGATAGCTGGTCCTCCCAGCTGTGAGTTCGATGCATGTCCCCCCCTCCCAAAGGGAGCATCCCGCCCCCAGAACACAGACTGCACTCAGAGGGGAAACAGGGACTTGTATGCACGTTTGCTTATTTTGCCTGGGACTCTTCAGGTAAAATATGTGAGCAGTCCTGGTGGGTGGACCCAAACCCAGCACTCCCATCTGCCAACTCGCCCTATTTTGAGGACAACTGCCATTGCCCCTGGAATGCTGTTGAGATGGGTGGTGGCACCATTTCTGCCAGTGCCTTGAGAAGTGTGCAGCTGAGGCTGGCCTTTCCGAGAGCTCCCCAAATTACCTGGCAAACCTCGGAGCCATCACAGGCACCTGAGTGATAAGGGAGGATAGGTTTTGATCACAAAACAAGTATCTCTTGTTTGGCCTTCAGGAACCCATCCCCTTATCTGAGCATGGCGAGGAGAGGCGGATGAAACCGGAGGCTGGGCTGTTCTAGATGTGCCGGCAAGAATGTCCCTCTGTGCCCCCGCCTCTGCGCACATCGCCTTTGAAGATGGCAACAAACGTGAATGCGACTTTTTTGAGTTTTTCTGTCTCTGCCCTTGCCCCACGTCTGTCACCGCGTGCTCAAGTTGCCACAGATGATCCCTGTGCTACATTTGGAAGTAATTAGGGGCACAGAAAAGGGAGAAACTGGAGGCATTTTTGTGTTTGAATGAGTACAAACAACAGATTTGGGGGAGCTTTGGATTCTGAGACCTCTGAACAAAACCTCATTTTGATGTGCAGGTTGTTAGAGGCAGATAGTGACAGGTCCTGCAATTAAAATATTCTCCCAAATTGTTTCCCAGAACTACCTGACCACCACCAAATTAATGACATAATTCTGCTTTTAGCTAAATATGCTGCTCACAGGGTACACAGCAAAGTGGGAAAGAATCTGACTGAATCCAGGTAAATCTGCTCCAACACACAGGAAAGGAGGAAAACTTTGTAGATACCAGGGCCTTTTTCATCCAGAATTTTGTACCAGTAAGTTGTTTTCCACCCTATGGGAAGACCTGCTGGAGCACAAGGTAAAGGGAGCCACCCATGCCCAGAAAAAAGCTGATCATCCTGTCCAAGAGCACCGTTACATATCTGTCCCTTTAAAAGGGAAGAAAAAAAAATAGAACTTGATTTTTTTTTAACAGGTCCGATGAGTTTGTGGAAAAGTACTGCCTAACCTGTCACGGCCATCAGCATACTGCTGTCAGTGACACTTTTATCTCTGTTTTAAAAAGGCTGCATCCTGAGATGGGGAGAGGGGGAAGAAGAGAAAGAAAAAGTTGATCACTGAACTGAAGAAAAGGAGCTACTATTTAGCTGAAGGCAAAAAACCCCCTCCTCGGAGTGACTATCATAATAATTATGTGACAAACTGTCAACCTGTAGCTCAGTAGCCGATAACATATCTGCTGATTGTGAAGTGTGCACCTAACAAGGCAAAGAGACTACCAGGGAAGGAATGATATAAAAGACAGAAATAAAACGTAACTCATGACGGCTGTCCATACATTTCAAGTTTGAAAAGTTTGTGCTAATCTCCAAAAGTGCAGAAGACAGAACTGGAATGAACTGATGGTCTAAGAATGTCTTGGTGCATCGTTCCGGAGGAATTTTTGATTTTAGTGTTGAGTGCTTTATCAATAAAAAATACCTCTAAAATATATATGTGAGGAAGTACAATGCTCACAGGGAATGAGGCTGGCTTCTGACATTTCCCAGGATGTCACTTTGGGGAAGATCACCAGGAGATGCTTCCATCAGTGTCAGCTGATGGAAGCATGACCCTGCTGCCTCTCATTACAGCCCCCTCCTTGGCGGGGATGCTCCACGTGGCACAATCACAGGGAAGTCTCTGTGTGAACATCTCTTGGTAAAAAGCACTGAAGCCAAAATGCAAGTGTGAATAGGGTATCTGCAATGCAGGTGCCTTCAATTTGCTCAATGAGCTCTGCAAGGGGATCAGTATTATTTTCTTAATAGGGGGAACATACGTTATCTGAACCCTTTCTCTGTCGTCACCGCCTTGTCAGATCACAATTTTGCACTCTCCCTGTGGCAGCTGCAGGAGAAGCAGCAGGAGGAAGATCAATGCTCGACTTCTGCCTTGCCAGCAAGGAACTGTTTTGAAAACTCTGTAAGCTGAACACGAGCCTTCAGGGAATGCTTGGAGATAATAAATATCTAATGATAACGGGGGCTTATTACCTTGAGGAGACAGCAACTTGTTCTCCTTTGGAGGCAAACTGGCTAAGTATGAAGTATCTGAGGAATTTTAGCTGTAAAGTGTATCTGTGAGGCCCATGTCTTTTTTTTTCCCCCAGTACACCCAGTATGGCCCCAAGGCTTCCATCTTGTTAACGGAACAAATAACACCATTTTCACTGGGTCAAAGTGGCTGGAGCTGTCAGCAAAAGAGTGAGAAACTTTATGAAGGCAAAAACAGCCTAAAAAGCACATAAATGTGCAACTGAGCTGGACTGGAAATAATCCACCCGAAGAGCACAGAAAACACTTGATTTTTCCCTTCACCATACAAACGACTTTTTATTGCTGGTGGAGCATTTTTGTTGTGTGCAAATGAGTTAGGAAAGAGGATTCTTCATTTTTGGAGACAAATCATGATTTGATGGTAGTGAAGAGGGATTTTGACGGTGGTAGAAGAAAAATTACAGTGTTTGCAATTTATGCCCACCTGACCATATGAATACGGGAATATTCTGGGTTTGAGCCTGTTTTGCTGGTCATGAAGGTTGTGCCTGAGCTGGGAGGTGAGAGTGAGGGGGAACAGCATGGCCAGTGGGAGGTGCTGAAAAATCCATCCAAAGGAGTTTATCACAATGGAAAATAAATTAGATTGGTCCCATTCCTCCTCATGGGTTACTCGAGGCTTAAAAAAGGCAGTAGCTATAAATATGCCATCTGACTGTTTGGAATTGATTTAGTGTGTCACAATCTGTTACTCCATTTCCGAGAAGAGGCAGAAAAAAAAATTCAGAAGTACAGTTTCAGAGCCTATTGTCATTTTCTTTAAGGAAAAATTTCTGTAGTTTAATCTTATGATTCTAGAAATTATGTTAGCAGTTTGGGTTTTCTGAAACCAATGAAACATTAAGATGGCAGATGGTGTGCAGGCTCAGCAGGGATAAAGGTTGCGTGACTGTGCTAGGAATAAAACATAAATGGCCTGGTACACTGTGTTTAGCGGAGGTTTTTGGTTTGGGGGGATTTTTTTTAGGTTTTTTTTTACAACATAAACCCCATAGGCACATCTGCATCATCTTTTATAATGCAATAAGAAAAAAAAAAGGAGCTTCTTATATTGCTGACACAGTTTCTGAGACTGTCAAACTAATTTAAATTAAAAACCTGCTTACAAACATTTGTAAGAGGATATTTGATCCATTGGACAGGCTGAAGTCTGGGATCCCAAGGGCTGATGTCCTAATCCTGACAGTAACGTCTATGAACAATGTAATTCCCCCGATTGAGTTAATATCACTAGCCAAGGTGCTTGAAAAACTGCAGAAGAAAACACGTTGTAAGCAGTCAGTGTTATAAATTGTTGAGACAGAAGCCATGTTCCTTTGCTTAGTAAACGCATCAAAAATTCTTCCAAATCTCAAGATTTATGCATAAACATTTTTAAAGCCTAAACCCCCCAAATAAGCTTCACTCACTAGTAGAAAAAAAAGCTTAATATCTCTGATTAACAGGAATATGCATAGTTAAACGAATTTCCATCAGGAAAAGCTTTAGCATCTGCTGTTTATTTATTACAGGTCTTTTGCACTGTCACCGCTTTTACAAAGGACACTCTTGAGCAGCAGTCGATGCCTGAAGAGAGCAAAGGTTTCTATGCCGGGATTAAGGTAATGCTGATTTACTGCCTTGGCATATCCTTAGGGAATATTTATGCATTATCTGACACGCTCTGAAAAACAAGACACAGAACCATAAGCCCTAATCATCATAACCACCGCTGCTTTTATCTTCTATTGGAGAAAATGTCTTAATAAATGACAAGGCTTTCAGTCGGGTTGTAAGCCATCACCACCGTGCGGGTGTTGACACTAAAGCGCTACAAAGGATGTGCAAAACTACGTCTCCTAGTAAAAACACCCCAGCGTACTCTGGTGGTTGTGTGTAAGGGGAGGACACACCTACAAGGAAACAGAGTTCTGTTAGAACCGAACCAGAACAAAGTGAAGGAAAAATGAATTTCTATCCATCATCTTCTTATGGTCAAGCACTACAAAAACCAAACTGCTGAAGATAAATTTACTCTGAGTGCCAAAACCAGGTCTAATCCCACTCAGGGATTAAACCATCAGTCTAATTGGCAGGCCAGGAGACTTTGAGATCTTCTGAGTATCTGAGCCTCGTGTCTCCACGAATGGTGTTTGAAATCTGAAAATTTTTGAAATGGCAGCCCATTCTCTGTGACTTTTGGAGAACAGTTCTGGGTGTTTTGGAAACATCAGATTTCCCCAGGGAATGGAAATCGCCATTTCTGACTAGCCCAGAGTGGCGTTTTTGCTCCTGCCCCAGGAGAACAGACAGAAATGGCACAGCCTGAGCTCTCCCCTGCGCACCAGCCATCAAAGCTGTAATATATTAAATACGAGGAAATCCTTCTTCCTGCCAGAGCAGGGAAGAGGAATCGGGCAAAACTTGCGCTCGCTTTGCACCTGGGGCAGAGTACAACACCCTAGTCCCTGACCACGAGGTAATGGTATACGCCAGGAGGTGCTATTTCTCCTAGTGCATTGGAACAGACGCTCCTTCTAACCAGGGATATTAAAAATGAATAAATTCTACGTTACCATGCTATTTTCAGGCTTAATAAAAACCTGTTTTGAGATCAGGAGATAAGAAGCAATTAGAGTCTATATGTGACAACTGCAAACGGTTTCTTAATCGCCAAGAACGTTAAAGTATTTTAACAATAATTTTAGCTTATGAAGTTGAAGATCCTTATTATGAAGGTTATTATTATTATTATTATCATTATTATAAGGATTATTACAAAGATTATTGTTATTTTACAGGCAATTACATTTTTCATAATTGATAAAAAACAATCAAATTTTCATAAATATCAGTGCCACCTAATTAGTTTGTCAAGATGATCTGAAAATTATTTTATTTCCAGTTTTTACCAGAATCACTACAAATTGCAGAGGATGGCAAAGAACATGTTTTGACCATGCTGAGCACTGTACCCATTGCCTGTCCTGGGCACGACGATTCCTGTAAAATCACTTTGCAGCTGAGTACTGAAGATTTGGGTAAGAGTTTTACATATCAGCGTCAAATCAATGTGAATACTTTTCCCTGTGTTTATGTTACAATGAATTCTATAGAAATCGTAAGATGTAAATAACGACAAAGAGCAGAAACCAGAAAATCAAAAAAGCAGGCCACGTGTTTGTTTGCAAAATAAAATAAGTGATAATATCAACCTGGTTTGGGGGGAAAAAAGAAAATCTGACTGGCAATAATCTGTCTGTTAGTCCGTTGAGATTTATGGATGAAATAACTATGAGTAGAAGAACTTCTTTTAAATTCCAGGAGCATGAAATTCCATTTTAAGTTTTTGAAGCAGCAATGGTCTTAGGTAGAATAATTTCATTAATTATCGATAAGAAGCTCACCTGCAGATTTATTATTCAGTAAATGTGTACTGAAGCCTTTTTTTATATCTTTGGCTGGCTTACAGGTTTTGTCTAACTTAATATAGAAGGAAAAAATTCATTCCATGCTTCTATATTATTCTCTTTCCAAAGGTATTTTTTTTCACTTGAAAACTTTGACCACATCAATGAAAATTAAGAAATTACCAGAAAATTCTTGCTCTTTTAATCAGTAAATGCTTTCCTCAGGTTAATCTGGTGGAATAACATGCCGAGCCAAGGTGGGCATATATATATATATTTTTTTTTTTCGCTTTCCATTTACACTGAATGAAACATCCAACCCTTTTTCTAACAAGGCATTTATTTCTCTTCCATAAATGACTCAATGAAAAAAATGTTTAGAGATAGGATTTCAGCCACAGTTTCTCTACCCACAAAAAGCCAGTTCAAATGAATGTTGCCACAACCCAGATAGTTCCCGATATTTTTCCCTTTCTAAAGCCCTCTCCTTTCTCTTCCCATCATCAGCCAAGTGCTTAGACAGAAGAAAAAACTAATCCAAATGGTATCATAACACAATGTTCTTAAACTGAACAGCACCTTATGGTTCCAGCAGCTGTGTTGGCTCTTGTACGTGGAGTACTTCACATTTCTCCATGGCTGAGTGCTCCTCTGTTCTACATACTGCTCTTGGCTTACAGTCTCTGCCGGTCCATCAGGCAAACATCAGCTGAGATCATCACAGCCGATTCTCTTAGATATTGAGGTAGCTAAGAGCACAGGCTGGTGTGTGGTGGGACATCCTCACAGACCTCAAGCAACTTAGACACCCACCGTTCATGAGGATCAAAACAACAATTAGTCACATAAACTGTCAAGGTCATTGTTTTTAATTCACATTTTCTTAGGTGTGGATAAAGCCTTTTGAAATCTCACCGACAATGACTGCATAGTCCAGGAGTTTTCAAGCAGGGGAGGCTGAGTTTGACAGATTGGACTGAGACTGAGGGACCCCTTGCCAGGGTCTTCTCCAGTCCCACAATGTGAATTTGACTGGAAGAAAGAGGGGAGGCAAGACTTGCAGAAAGTAGCTTTATTTTCAAGCTCTCATGATGTGTTGATGCCAAGAGGTGCCAGGATGGAGGCACACCTCGATCAGTTAACTACTCTTTGAAGAAAGTTGTCGCTGAGGTGGAAATTTTCTCTTAGTTTTAATCAACTCGCTTCCACAGCTTAAACTAATAATCGTCTCTAGCCCTTGATTGCTCCATCCTGAGGCTTTTTCCTTGGATGACCCTTGGGCCATTTATGATCAAGTGAGTTATATATATTTACTTATGGTTGAGTACCTGCTGCTGGATGCATAACCACATGTTTGTTTCATGCCTTTATTGTCTTTATGTTCCATGAGTTTATCCGAAGGAACTCCGTGGGCTTCTGAAAAACGTAGTGTCAGCCACAGTGCTCTAAATTGAAAATAAAGCAAATTTTAGCTGAGACTCCTTTATACCAAATAAATTAACTGACAAGTTCCTTGTCTGACTAAACTCATATAACAAGACTGTTGTGCTAATTATGTAGGGAATAAGTGATAAGAAAGCTAATTACAAGCACAGAAATATCTCTCGAAGTTCAGACAATATCATAATGAATGCCAAGGCACAGCAGAGCCACCGGAGTTCGGCTTCTCTTAAGTTTATCATTACTATTTTGACAAGATGATTGCCTTTGATTTTAAACTTTTGTTCTGGATTGTGAGCT
This sequence comes from Buceros rhinoceros silvestris, assembly GCF_000710305.1. Taxonomy (NCBI): domain Eukaryota; kingdom Metazoa; phylum Chordata; class Aves; order Bucerotiformes; family Bucerotidae; genus Buceros; species Buceros rhinoceros. Next base: position 99,543 of record NW_010420322.1, read on the forward strand.
CAGCTCATGGGGCTGTGATGGCAATAACTATTCCTCATGGAAACTTCCAATTTAATTGAATCGAGAACCTTGAAAACGAGCCAGGACTTTTATATAAGACGCGTGGCAGCCTTTAAGGATTTGATATGAGAGATAATACGCTATTAATATTTGTAGGGTTTTAGTTCAGTTCCTACAGAACTCTACAGGGTTAACTTAAATGATATTTTATGAGTTTTCTCCATAAGGAATAAAACACTGATTATTTGATCTTGTTAGAAATAACATCTTAAAATACTTGAATGCCATCTCCTATAAATTATTAAGGAAGTTTACAAATTGGAAAAATGATATGAAAATCGCTTATTTACATATCAGATTAATTACATTGCAACCATTTCTAGAACTTTGTTCTTATCTGCTGATAATTAATGGTCTGGGACAGAAAACTAAATACTCTGCACAAAGACTGTCAGTCCTGAAATCAGCAGCAAGGTTCTGACTGGCTTCTGAAAGCCACAATTTCGTTTTTTACCCATCAAAGGATTCACGAAGGGTTAGGTAACTTCTTGATACACACCACGAAAATTGCAGATGAGATGGCTCAGAACCAAGTGCTATCATAATTCAGTGTTTAACTAAAACACACATCTATGGAAATAAAAATCCAGATTTATCCTTTACCTGAGACCTCAGCATGAAGGGCCAGGACCCAAGAGGAGTGGACATTACCAGTCCTGCTGCTAGAAGAGGTCCCTTTAGGAAAGGTATGATGAGCAGAGGCAGAGCTGCATGAATGTCTTGTTTTGCGTTGCCATATTGGTTTTGTCATCATCTCTAACCCATCGCAGATACTTACATAGCAAATATCACCATAGCTTATTACTTTTCCGCATTCTTTTAGTGAATTTATCCTCACAATGCCTCTGTGAAAGATAGAAATAAACCTACCATCATAGACATTGGAAAGTAAAGCACCAGAATTTAGCTAAGCCAAAAATACAAACACAAACCTGCCGCATTTTCCTTCCTGTTGTGGATCCAAAATTCACTAAAAACTGACTCGAGAACCCTTCTTTTCCAGATCAAAAATTCTGTTTATCTCAAATTAAATAACTCCTAGCAGATATGTCCTTATAATAAAGCTAGTGAAAGAGAAATGTTTTCCAGAAACAGACTCATCTCTTTCTTTGTCATGGGAACTACTCGTCTTCATTCCCTGGGCATGGACCCATAAAGATAAGACTGTCATTCCAGAAATATTAGCACCTGTGGAAAGAAAAGCACCGCTGAGTTTCAGTAAACTGTCTGCTGCGAGGAAAAAATAAAAGCACAGTAAAATGTGCAGAGGGATGCCAGACTGAGTCAATCACAACTATCTTCACGCAAACCCCATCTGGTTTCAAGGCGTGTGTGTCCTGGAATGTGAAACGTTTGCGTTGGACGGTAAACAGGGCATGGGCAACTGTTTGGATAACTCTTGTCAGACTCGGTGTTCGTGTTCGTTTTAGACAGCCAATTACTGGGACCCCCAAACATCGCCCTTTCAGCATGCCAGGTGGATCTGCTGCAGGCGCCCTGCTCGGGAAGCAGCTGTGCAGCAGCCGCACTGACAGTGACAGCCGTGACAGACTTTGCTCAGGATGGGAACCGCGTCAGCCGCATCAGAGCTGAGCCAGTCGGATGGAGGGATTTGCTTTGGAGGGCTTACGCACCCAAGGATGTGAAGGTCGGGTCCTAAAATAATTTAGAAAACATATCAAATTTACATGGGAGATTTAGTATCAAGGAAAATGAGACACTGATAAACCTTAACCACATAAAAATTTGGGGATTATTGTTGGCAGAGTGAACCCAAACAGCCTCTTTATGCACCAAGAAAATGAACACGTAAAGCTTTGTGCCCTTCAGATTTATGTGTGGTTATTAGTCAGCACGTCAGTAAGGTCCAAGACGGATTATAAATGGAACCAGGCGTGCTTGTGTGTGCTGGAAGGGGAGAGAGGGAGAAGCTGGGTTAGGAAATTAGCACCTTTTTGAGAAGGAGGGAGAGGGAAAACCGAGGCTTTGGAGAACATTTTCTGAAAAAGCAAAGGCACAGCCGTGCCTCAGTAACAAGAAAGGAGGACCAGGACTCAGCAGTGCCGTGTTCCGCGTGTGACTATGCCAGGAGTCACCAGGACACCTCTGACAACAGATGCGGCTGCTCCGTTTCTTCATTTATCCCTGGACAAAACGCCCAAAATCAAAATAAGAAGCAGCAATCAGGGAGACAAGCCACGTTCTCCCTGCAGAAAGCCTGGCCAAACGAGCGTGGTGAGCAGGGACCGGCCCGTGGTCTGTGAAGCTGTTTCAGGGGTGCCGCTGAGAGGTTCGAGAGCCCTAATCCCACTGCCCGAGAGAATAATCAGAAGCAGAGATTTGACTCAGCTAAATTTCTCAGAGCAGTGTCACATCCAAGCTGGTGTATTTTAAGTAACAAAACACGCAATGAAGTCTATAATCTGGCTGCCCTAATTTTTGTGGATTTGCTCATGACAGAATGAGATTAAAATTGAATTTTTGTCATCAGTGCAAAAAGCCTAGCATGGAACTACATCCTTCCCTCTCCAGCACAGGCTTCTTTTAAAATTTTTAAGGTTCCTAAATCAGAATTTGCAGCTAATTCAGTGTAGTGCACTCGCATACCCATATTTTTTCATGAAGTTACAAATGCTTTCATTAAAATATGAAAAAATAGAAAGTGTAAAATGAAATTAATCAATTTTAATAATAAATTCCATCTATCTCAGTTAAAATTTGATCTATGGAAACATAATATAGACATCACCTTCCCTCCCCACCATTTCCCCTGCTTTGCAGTTAATTAGAGGCCTTAATATAACACAGTTCTTGCAACATATCAAGGAAAAATCCATATGTTAAAATCCACATAATCTTTAGTCCTTCAGTCTTGTTGAAATATTTTTGATTTATCTGAAAATTGAACGGAAATGGTGGGCAGAATATCCTGACACATTCCAACACTTGATAAAGTAGGTTTCTTCAGCAAATTAAGACTGCCTACAGCTAGGACTTGCATCCTTTGCTGGTATCACGCGAGAAAAGAGCAGAAAGGGCCACATGGATTTGTTTGTGCAAAGGTTTTACTTAGGAAGGTTGCAGCTGTGGGGAAGATGGAGAAATTCTGAGACACTTCTCTATGTCACGCTGTGGACACAAATGATACAACTACCTCAGACAAAAATGCTGTTCAGGGAGGTGTTCAGTTCTTCAGTCCTCAAGACCATCGCCCTGTGTCTGGTACTCCAGACACTGGTGGGTGTCTAAGCAGTGTCTCTGTACAGTGGTTACGGGGCATTTTGAAACACAGGTGATGTATTGCCTCACGTGAGGAATTTTGTCAGGAAGTGTAGTTCTATCTTCACCCTCTTACTCATTTATTTATTTTCACCACTGTTGCTAAAAGCTAAGTTCTGCTTTGTCGCAGAGAGACTGCACAATGATATAGTGGCCATCCTTCTTCCCCGCTCCACGGGTAGTGGTAGAACTAACTGCATTGCACCTCTCCACTTCTCATGGGCAAAGACCAAGCAAAGAATTAACAGCCCCAGCCAAGAAATCAGCCTGGCAGGATTATGAGTTATAGGAAAACCATAACACTTCATCACTCCCACCAGTATGACTGGGAGCGCTTTGTATTGCAAATCACTACACAAACCAGTCTTGCATTTCTGAGAACTGCAGAGCAGAGTATTCAGCTGTGAAAAATCCACCACCTTGAGCAGACGCGGCAATGCAAGCCCAGCACTGCCTGAGATTCAGGTATTGCCCTACCTCTGGCAGTCACAGCCATATCTGCTCTTTGCAGGCCTCCAGGAGTCTCAGACTTTGCCTGTGACCCAGCTTGTGCCCAAGTAACCAAGAGCTGATGCAGCTGAAGATCTCTGCTGCTGTAGTAGATCCTTTCCTCTCCTATTCATGTGCTGAAAAGCAGACAGCTCCAGCAGTCTGACTTGGGGCCTCAACACTGGTACCGATCAATAACCTGCACATCACATGCATAAATCATCCATTCAGATGCTGTATCAGGAAATCTAAGGTCAAATTAGGGGACAGGCAGTGGCTGCTACTAAAATATGCTAATGCTACTTAATTACAGTATATCTTATACCGTACTTCAGGCATTAAAATTAGTACAATTTAATGAGCATTCTACTCTCCTGGTAATTTCAGTGAATGATCTACTTCTTAGCAAAAGAAGTTTAATAAAAGAACTTCACTTTTTACCAATAAAGAATGACACTGCATTACATCAGGTGGAATAGGTGCACTTTGAACTCCCTTATTGCATGTGATTAAACTCCGTTGTTTGAAAGCGAAGCCTGTTTTGTAGCCCTTTGGAATCATGTTTTAGAAGTCAGATTTTAGTTCGTACTTGACGCATGAATCCTGCCCCTAATGTTTTGTGAGGAACAGTAATGAAGAAAAACTGCTGGGTAGACTGTATTCATTACACATTTCATTTTAACTAGGTCACAGTTCGAGACCTCCCAACAGGGAACTGCTACTCTTTCACTGATCCACACATTATCACATTTGATGGATGGTGAGTATGCTACTTTGAAATAATTTGGCTCAATTACTACAGTTTTTAGTTTCTGGATGTAGCATGCATTTGGTTTTACATTAGAATATCAAAAGAGCGTTGTACTACTTTGCTTGTAGTGATTAATGTAATGCCTCAATAACACACGCGGTTTCCTTCCAGCTCTTTATACTCTTTTTCAACAAAAGGACTAGAAATGGATTAATCTTGAAGCAGCAATGGGTTTGAGTCTGAGTAATATTTACAAGACAAAGGTCAGATTCCAAAATCTTCTTTGAACAGAACTGTCATTGGGAGGAATTAGGGAGGAATAACCCCAAGCACAGGTACAGGTTGGGGTTGACCTGCTGGAAAGCAGCTCTGCGGAGAGGGACCTGGGAGTCCTGGTGGACAAGTTAACCATGAGCTAGCAATGCGCCGTTGTGGCCAAGAAGGCCAATGGTCTCCTGGGGTCCATTAAGAGGACTGTGACTAGCAGGTTGAGGGAGGTTCTCCTCACCCTCTTCTCTGCCCTAGTGAGACCACATTTGAAGTGCTGTGTCCTGTTGTGGGCTCCCCTGTTCAAGAAAGACGGAACTACTGGAGAGAGGACGACAGAGGGCTACAAAGAAGGTTAGGGAACTGCAGCATCTCTCTTATGAGGAAATCCTGAGAGACCTGGGGCTGTTTAGTCTGGGGAAGAGAAGGCTGAGAGAGGATCTCTTCAATGCATATCAGTAGCTAAAGGGTGGGTGTCCAGAGGATGAGGCCAGACTTTGTTCAGGGGTGCCCAGTGACAGGACAAGGGGCAACAGGCACAAACTGCAACACAGGAGGTTCCATCTGAGTAGGAGGGAAAAGGTCTTTGCTGTGAGGGTGACAGAGCACTGGCACGGGCTGCCCAGAGAGGCTGTGGAGTGCCCATCTCTGGACACTTTCAAAATCTGCCTGGCTGAGTTTGTGCGCAACCTGCTCTAGGTGAATCTGCTCTATCACAGGAGTTGGACTAGATGATCTCCAGAGGTCCCTTCCAACCCCTATCAGTCTGTGATTGATGACTTTGAGATGGTGTCCACACTATGTGGCACTGTGTTAGAAACACCCCGGTTCCACACAAGTTAGCCATTATGTCCCTGTAGCAGCACAGCACACCAGGACAGTCTGGGCCTCCACAGCAGTTTACTCACATTGCAGCAAAGTCGCTTAGCCCGAGGATGGTCTTCCATCCTTCTACTTCCAGAGCTGGTTTATGCACAGCTGCATCTCTGCATGGAGTTCACAGTCACAATCACAACAAAAAACAGAAAGACGGCTGTACTGTCTTAGATAAAAGAAATCCAGAAATGACAAGCGGTAAGTATCAGGGAGAGCACAAAGATGAAGTTGTACGTCCTTCTGTGTTGTGCAGATGTCCTCCTATATTGTCCAGCAATAAGTTGCTTAAAGACTTTCTCAGCCAAAAGTGGAATTTTTGTGTTTGACAGCCTGTACTGTATAGAACTTTTCCTCAGTTAACTTCCCTAATCATTCTATTTAACCCAGCTATTTAACATAGCAGAAAGTTTTAAAATTTGCATCTGGCACGTTTGATCCAAAGTTGCTAATGATTTCAGATCACATTCCAGTTTTGTCATTCCGCCGTTAACTACCTAATGGCACAGATAATGACTGTGGGCTCGCAGCATCCACAGGAGCTCGGCAGGCGTGATATTCTAATTTTGATATCCTAATGTCCCAATTTCAGTCCAACATGCTCTGGAGGTAGCATCTGAAATGACGTCAAAGCTGGAGAAACCTGTTAATGAAACGCGAGTAAAAAAAGGCAGTGACTCCGTTAAAGGTTATATGTCCACCTCAAATAAAGGTTTCACCTAAACTGGGTAGTCTCAGCTAGGAGAATAACTGCACATCCAGGGCTTTCCAGTTTCCCTCCAGCCTTGATGACTACCATTTATAATGTGGTCAGACACTCGTTTCGCGTAAGCAGGGTTGCTGAATATCTATAAGCTGCAGAAGAGCTGTAAGAGGTGCAAAGACACTCCCATGCCTCATGTATCTGCAATTATTTCAAGTCTGGGATATTAAACTAGATTAGAATATTATTTCAAAACTCTCTGTACATTTATACTGTAAAACACTCCCCTCTGATTTAGGGCAGAATGGACAGTCATCTGCCAGGTGGTTGTGTTTAGGAAGTCATAAATTACTGAAAAATGCCTCTTGGAATGGCAGAAAGCTCTCAGCCGTGTAGCGCATTTTTACATTGCTTCCATGAGGAAAAAAGGTCTAAAATAAAATAAAGCAATTTTATTTGAATAACTCATTTTGCAACCCTGTTACCAATAGCACACACTAACGCTTTAAAGCAATTTATGATTCTATTTGAGCACGAGGAGTCTGGAAAAGCCCATCCTTCTGAGGCTTCCTGCCTCGGAGTCACACAACCTTCAAAAGGCAAAATCCCAGGATTATCTTGGTCCCTCGATAACCGTACATTTCTCCTTTGTGGATGGATGTTCATTACTGCTCTGTCCAGTGTAGCTTTAAATGAGCCAAGCTGATGGGGCTTCTGCCGGCTCAATAACTAGGTTATTTCGCTAAGATATATCACTTCTTGATATTCAGCCAAGTTTCCTACCCATCATTTCACAGTCCCATTACTTCTACTTATATTTCCATTTATTATTGTAAATAATTTCTCTTTCAATTATTGTAATGATTATGCCATCCTATTACACGTCACTTAAGTAACTTCTTTGTCTGCCTATCCAAAAAAATATGAACACATTAGCGAATTATTTTAAAGCTCTGCATTTAAGAAGTGGGAAATGCAGTTCCTGCGTCCATCCTTATACAAAACTATAACCTGACACAGAGGTGTGGAACTGCAGCATTCTCCTTTGGTCATGAAAGGATACATGGTGGGAAATCCTGTTTGAAATGAAGCGTGCATTAGGTATTGTGAAAGAAAAATTGTGGGCTCAGGTAAGAAACCGTATGTGTGTATCCCTCAATAATAAAAAATATTGGGAAGACACCAATCTGCAGATTTTAAACAGCAAAACAAGAGAAGAGAAAAAGCTAAGAGGAACTTCTCCTAGAGACTATGAAGAAATAGGATGAGTGGAGCATTGGGAGCTACATCAACTCTGAGTGCTCTGCAGACACAGGCTCAGGGGAGAACAGTACTCAGGAAAGAAAAGGAACACCCAACATTAGCCAAAGAGATCTGAAGGAAATAGCAGCCTTCACCCACCTTGACAAAAATGTCAGCAACCGAAGCTCAATAAACTATGAAAACTGCTTCCACAATCAACAGTAGAGCATCCATCAAACGATACAACCCAAGGAAATCTGTTTGTCCCACCATGAAGCCTGTAGGTCAGCTTCGGAGGAGACAGCAGACTCTAAGACCATTGTGTTGTAAGCAGAGCTGCTGCGGATGGGTGGCGAGATCACTTGCCTCTTTGGCACCCTTTCCACCCACTCGAGTCCTGGGGGCGGCTCTCTGGCTCTCTGAAGGCCTGTCACGTGAAAAAAAAGGGAGAGTCTGAAGATGGGGAACATTGCCAACAGCAAACCGGTAGGAGCATTTTCAACACAAACAGGCACTCATATAAACATCCTCTTGCCTTCCTAGAGCTGCTTACCTTCTTTGACTTTCCCATGAGCAACGGTGAAGAGAAGGAAAAATACACAACGGGAAAAAGCAAGGATGAAAACAAACATGAAAGTAGAAAACCGCAAATTTTTTGGTTTCCCAAATTTCAATGAAAAGCATTAAAGACTTTAAATGTAATTTCATTTTAAAATACCTATTCAAATAATTTATTTAGGAGATTTGTTGGCAAATTGAAAAATGGCATGAAAATCAAAAGACTGGATGATTTTTTTTTTTTTTGGTAGTAAAATTTTCTTACTGAAATGATCATTTTTCATATAGAGGTTGCTTTGTGAGATTTCACAATAATACCTCATTTTGTAACTTCTATAGTGATGCTTCCAATGGTTTTTAATCCGACATACTGAGCTCACATTCCATCCGAGGTAGGGAGCTATTCATTAGATCACTGAAAATCCTAACTCCCACTTCTGATGATAACACTCCCCTTTGGTCTGCCTCCTGCATCTCTTGTAATCTTTTCGTTCTTTTGACCAAAGGATGTGACAGAAAAATCAAAGAAGAATGTGTCATATTTTACAGTGTAAGCACAATCAATTTGTGTAGGTTGGAGCATAGATGTGAAACAGCATTAATTATACTAGTGAAAATCCAGCGAGAGCACTTCCTTTTAGAGCAAAGTACCTTCTAAATTAGACAAATGTGAAAGCCTGGTAAAGCAAAAGCGTAACCCTCATTACTAGTTATGGCACATTATAAATATAAAAGCTTTTCAGACCATAAATTGTAGATTCTTAAATATGAAGTACCAGCTTAAAACTGAATATGCAGAAAATCCCTCTAAGGCAAAATATAAAGAGAAAAATATTTCTTGATTGGTGAACTATATATATCATTCACATTATTTTTCATTTTTACCTTGAAAAAACAAAAAATATTTTTCTTATGATAGTCACAGAATCACAGACTGGTGGGGGCTGGAAGAAACCCCGGGAGATCATTGTTAAGGGTCGAGGGACCGAGGTACC
>NW_010420323.1:0-7791 GCF_000710305.1 Buceros rhinoceros silvestris
TTATAGAATATATAGGTGTATATATATATATAAAAAATTGTAAGGCATGACCTTTCAAGTATACCAGATAGCTTTGTAGTTGTGGCACATAGAACAGTCATGGCAAATACTAAAGTGTGGATAAACATCACAATTTATTTTATTTTTTTAAAAGAAAACTAAAACATTTCTTTGCTAAGAAATTGTTTCTTGCAAGGTTATAGATTTATAATAAACACTAACACAAACGTAGCTTGTGGAAGATGTGTTGTAAAAGAATCTTTTTCCTACTTTATTATGCTGCACTAGTATTATGTTTGGCCATGGTTATTCTTTAAAAGAAGAAATCCCTCAGGGCTCAAGACTCCAACTCAAAAGGTAACATGCTTATAATGTGGAAAGAAAAGGCTTAGAACTAAAAGCCCTCTTTGATCCAAACTACAGCACATTGAAGAAAGGAATTTTAGCATGTTCTACAGCCTATTACTAATATTTTAGTTTAATATCAAGTATATCCAGATTTATCAATGTTTGTGGGTTAAAATCTACAGGATAAAATGCACTTTGTTTGAATTCAGTATATCATGTAACTTTTCAATATGCAACTAAAAAAAAATACCTATTTCACAATGAAACAGACATGCTTAAAATACTTAAAAACTGGAAATTTGCTGCCTCCTGCAGTTCCAGTCATTTCCCACACCCTACCCTATCACATTGTGAGTGAATTAAATGCATTTCCACAAGCATTTCGTTTTATAGTCTTACCTTCCGTTGCACAGAACCCATTCTTACAGACTTCGCATCAGCAGACTGGTACGTGAGCCATAAGCCTGTATCTACATGTTGTATGAAGCATATTGAATCCCCATACTTTATTTCAGGTGCTCCCATTCCCTCCACTTCTTTTCTTGTCCCTATGTCCAACTTTTCCTGAAGAAGAAAAAAAAATGTATACAAGAACAATAACCAATTTAATATTTGCATAAAATACTAGGCAATTGTTCAGAAGAGGACCTAAAAGAATACTTGAGATCCTTCTTTAATGAAATTATTTAAAAATGGCAAAAGTGTAAAACAGTTAAGGGAAAGACAGACAGAGAGATGCCATCCATGCAAAAATCTAGCTTACTACACCAGGAAAGTGGAGCATATTCAGTTCACTTGTCTAGGAAAGAAGTAGGATCATAATTGCCAGTATATGTCCTTATTGAAACATAAAACCTTATAAAACACCAAATACAATGAATCCCCTAGCTGAACCAGGCATAGCCTCCAGAAACTTTTTCATAGGGATTTTGTTTACGTGTCTTTGTGTGTTACTTTGAGCATCTCGGAAAAGTATTCTGGTTGATACAAGAAATCTTATAAAAACATTCAGCTTTCTGTTTCTCTTCTGCTTACTTTTTAAATGCAGTATTGGCAAGCTGAGTTTTAAGTGTTTTAAAGGATGAGTAAGGCCTTTGCAAATAAATGTTGATCATTTACATTTGCTTTTGAATCTTCACATTTGCAGGGGATACATTTTCAGTATTTTCTTTGAAAATGCTTTTCATTTGGAAATTGAAATTATCATCTACTCACCTGCTTGAAGGAACCAAGTCTTTAACACTGCAGATAAGGATATTATTCCACCTTATCTGTTTTTGCCTATTCAGAGCTAATTTATCTACAGCACAAGTGGGAACTTTATAATTTTTCCTTCTGCTACTTTTCAGGTAGTGGAAGGAAGAATTATGACTGTGGGGAAAAAAAAAAAAAAAACACCTGAAATCACTACAGGAAAGGTCTAGCCACTTGTCACACTCCTAACTATTAATGCTCTGTATTCAACAGAGGAGTGAAAGTTCAGCAAAAGTGAAAGTTTGAATGGTTTGGCCATACATATTCAGTGAAAAGAAACCTCATAAAGCTGCTTACCTTTTCTATAGCAGCCTTTCTAGGACTGCTATAATTTTGAAACATTTGTTTAATGCTCTTTTCTGGAGAGTAAAATCAGGTGCTGATTAGCTTACAGATCACTCTTAAAATACTCTGGTGTTACTTCAAGAATTGATTACCATAACATGTTTCTACACGTCCCACTTATCTCTGTTCTGCTCAGCACAGAATAGGTTTGGTCATTCATCAACTACTAAATCAAAAAATGTTAACTTTTAATTTGGAACGTGGTAGAACAAAACCTTCAAAACATAAATCTTCAAAATATTTGGGAAGTTCATTAGAAGAACAAATAAGAAATGAGAAAATTGTTCAAAACTGAGCAAGCAATTAAAAAAATAAAAACCCCTAAACAACCCACAGACAGGTAGCATTACCAAAGGAAGCATGATAAAAGAAGCTTTCTAGATATTAACTGTACTGAGTTTTGGGGTTTTTTATCAGTGAAAAGATAGAAGACTCCAGTAAATCATGCAATAGGAGATACCTAAATCTTTCTTACTAAAGAAATTGGAATTACTACTAGCTATATCAAAATGCTGCGCTGATTCCATACCTTGGAAGATCGAAGGCAGAATGCGGTAGACTTTATATCTGCTTTCTCTTTGTCTGTAAGAAGAAGACTGTTGTCATCCAGGAGACTTAAATATTTTCCTGTTGTTATATGTCTTAATCTGAATGGCTGTCCCCATCTAATGTGGCTGCCACTCCACCTAAGAAAGTTCATAGGAAACGTTTGGGTTTTTAAAACAAAACATAGATTTTAACTAATGGCAAAAATATTTTGAAGTACACAATATAACCAACCAGTTGTTAAATGAATAAAATTCTAAATGTTGGATTATCAGCAAGAAAACAGCTACTTCGTGGCTATCTCACAAAACCATCCTAGTAAATAATCTTAACCTCTTTCTTTGCACAGGCTGCCTTGATTCAGGCTAAATTCCTCATGAGAGAAGATACAGACGACCTACAGAAAAAGGAAGCTTATGCTGCACATAAGAGCTTAGATCTGCCAGTTCCAAGAGGAAGAGTTCATCTACCAACAGCAGGTTTGTTCACTTTCCCCAAGCACTCTCGTTTCAGCACTCACCATGCTTTAGGCACACTTCAAATAATGAGCAAAAAATAAAATAGCCAAATAAATTAAAAAAAAAAATCCTCCTAAAATAGATTTTAAAAATTATTAAGCAAAGATTGGCCCAGACTCTATAGGAGGAAATGAAGGAAGGCAAAGATTTTCTATCTAAGCTCCCCAAGAATTCCTCAAGTTGGAATATGGATTGTAGATTTCTAACTTCTTGCCTTAAACTGAAAAGTCAGCTCTTCTGTTCTTCCTGATTAACTCCAGAAGATGAACTTGGGTAGGTGTTATTAAGCTTTTAACAATGCCTTTTCAGAAGGCTTCTCAAATATTCCTTAGACTGGAAAATTGCCACAGCTAGAATGTTTTCCTGGCTCTTCACAAAACTTTCTTCAGTCTTATATCTCCAAAAGTTTACACTTTAGATGTATGTGCATACTGCTCTTTGGAAAGTAAATAATATATTTATTTTGTGTTTGCAAAATGCCCATCACAAAGGAGTTATGACATACTATTGAGGGCTTACTATTGATGGGCTTCCACAAATACTAGGAATTCTCTATGCTTTCTGTGGCTTGAAATAGCTTAAAATTGTCAACAAGTATTCATATAATATCAATGAAATATTCAAACACATCCTTACGAATTTAACCTGATTAGAAACTTACTTCCATGTCAGAATTTTGTATTGCTGCATCTTCTCACTTGCATTTAAAGTTATTTCAGGTACAGTAGTTAAAAACCTATAATTTTTTAATGTGTATGTTTTGTACTAGTCTGGAGAACCCTAAAGTTAGCACTTACACAGGTTTAAGTAATTTTCAATTTCCCTGTCACACATACATGTGACACATTAAAACACTTACCTGTTCAACACAAATACCCATTTATTTAAGCACATCTTCTTAAGAGTTGGCCATACAGTATATGTAAAGTATGCAAAATCAATCTGGTAGACATTTTTAAAGTGCAAGAGTAATACCTGGTTTTGTTTTGTAACAACATTTATTACACTTTGCTAATTCAAATTCTAAACCTTTTTAGTTATTGGTTTTAAAGAGGCCAAAAGAATGAAGAGGTTTTCCCCTCAACTATTTTCTTTTGTGAACTTATAGTCTCTTCTGTTTAAGTTGAGGGTAGAGGCTTTGGGAAGGAAGAAAATATGGAAGCTTTGTATCTTAGAAATGCTTTTTTTTTCTCCTGTCTTCTACACAGCAAAGCCAGTATACTCCACAGAAACACATCTAAGTATCAGTGTTCTAGCACAATTTCTGCCTCTCAGTTAAGTAAAAAGCAAGGTCACAAATCTCAATTATTGTATTGCAGGGTCTGGTAAAACACATCAGCTCTGCACCTTTCCTATTAGGAGCCATACTGGGGAGCTGCCTTTTCTCTAGTCTGATTCAATTTTCTCTTGGACCTAATAGCTATGGACCATAAGAAAAAGAAAATAATAAATGTAGTGCAATTGAGCCATGCCCCTAGTTCATGCCTGCAGGATAGGAAAAAAAAAGACAATTCATGTGCACTTACACAGGAAAAGCCTTTTGAGCAGAAAGTTTCTTGTGAAGACATTTCTGACTATTAAAGATTCTTTTCTGCAATGTGAAAATACAACCCCTTTCACCTTTTGGTAATGAAAGCAACACTGAGCAATAGTATCTGGCATCTCATGGCAGGGCATCCCAAGAGGCAATTTTTATGAGAGCTCTCCACTAGTGAGGAGAGTTCAGAAACAATGATTCATTCAGAACCATATGAAATGAACAGAATCAATACATATCTGCAGTCATTTTGAGAAGGACTAAAACTGATGGAGGACTTCAGCCATGCCTATACTATGTTACAAATTGAAGCATTTGCACGAATAATAATGTGTCTGCAATTCAGCAATGAATGTACATAGATAGATATTAGAACATCATACAGGAAAATTGAGATGAAGAACTTGTAAGAGAAAGTTTTACTCTTGGGATTTTATTTGGTTTGTTTTCTTCTGGTAAGAAAGTCACGTGCCTTAAAAATAAAGATTAACACTGCCATTGATTGGTTGTTTTGACAGTTCTTACAACTAGTCTCAGTCATATGTCCAAATGTTTACATTTCAAAAGTTTGTACGCAATGATTGTCAAGGCAAGGTATATGACATTTGCAACAGAAACCAGTAATTTCTCAAAGCCCCATGTTGCTCCGCTGCTTATTAGGAAAGTACATGTAGTGAGAAAAATAAAAAGCCAGAGATCCTTCCACAGTTTCATTGGTGTCACTTAAGCGCTCTTCAAGGTCAATTTTAGTCCAAAGCAAAAATCTCACTGCCCTATCAATGACACTTAACATCATCCTATTAAATAAAATGCACACACAGAAAACAGCATCATTGGAGTTAACCTTCCTCTAAGCAGCCCTGATTTCATCTATAACTCACTAGAAATTTTATGACAAGTACATACTGTAACACAGTTCAAGTGCAATTTTACAGTGCAATTACCTTAACAAAGCACAACTCTTTGCTATCATTCCAACACTCCCAACAATGCAAGCTAGAGGGTGGCACACATGAATTATTATTTTTAAGGAAAACAGTTATAATGTCACGTATATGTATTAAAAATATAAATTGTGAATTCACTGACAGCTATAACAACTTCAAAAGAAATCAAAACCGCACAGCATGTGTGTTAACACGCACTTTCTACAGGAAGTTATTTAATTTTTCATGAAAGTGATATAGGGCACTTTTTGAAGATTATTTTAGTATTATCACCCTGGTTTTATACCTATCAATCTGATTTTATAGGAATACTCTTACTATGCAAAAAGAGCCCTGCCAAATGGACTTCTTTTTCTGAGAGAGCTTTTACTTACGCAACTCTTAGAGTCTCTAGTCGCCAAAGGGAACGAGCATGAATTGACACAGCACCACCTTCATAATGGACAGTTCTGAAAACCAAGCAAAGGCAGAGACTAAATGGTTAGCTCTGCTAAAAGAATTCATCATTTGACTGCATCTCTCATTTTAAGCCTGCCAAACCAATTATTGTAACTGCCAGGTTTCAAAGGTTATCTGATTCAAAACCACCACTTATCAATTAAACCTTCTGATTTAGTTACTCAAATTTTAATGGTCTCTAGCATCCATTATTGTGATATTCACAACAACAAGATTTTTTACAGTGTTTGCTTAGACATCTTACTTAGTGTTCTAAGGATAGAGAATCCAGGAAAAACAAAGTTTAAAAAAATCAGCAGCCTGATAATTACAATATTTCTAGATTCTAACAAAAAACAAACATCGAATTATAATAAAGATATGTGATCACTGCATACATTTCACAAGAAAGGTAGTTTTCTCTCAGAGCTTATACTATTAAAATAATCATGCAACTTATTACACTGAATTATGAAAATTCACTTATTTTGACACTGTATTTTATTAGCATAGCACCTGAAGTTTCACAACCACACTGATAGTCCTCACACATCTCAGATGTTAGCAGCTTCTGATTTCTAAATTTTAGTATGTAATGACTTCTTTAGTTCCTATATCCAGTCATCTATAGCCAAAAATCCAAGTGCTTAAGAAAAAAACAGTCAATTAAGCCTAAATAGAAGGTTCTGGTTGGTTTTTTTTTCTCCATTATTCCACACACAGATATTGGATCCACAAATTGGTTTAGATTTATGATCTCCAAAAGCCCTGAGTAGGGAACCTGGTTTCTCTTCAAACTTATCACTGAAGCACATGGTGAATATTAAGCACTGTCATTCTAGATTTAGGCAGACATTCTTCGGACTGCTTCCTGCCTGCACCTTTATTTCTGCCCTAAGACATCACCAGAATTTAAAACTCCAGGCCTTTACTTTGGGAAAATGAATAAAGGAGTCACTTATACAAGGAAATGCTGTCACCATGCTTATCAGATCAAGCATGTCAGGGAATACTGCCAAAGAATGGCCAAGTTCTATACATCCTGGAAGGAATAGGTTGAGTAAATACTGTGATTTTCAGCCAAGATCAGGCACTGCCAAAAATAGCCAGAGGCATAACTTTAGTGAATATTAATATTGAAATTATAAGCATTCCCCATTGTTTGTTAGAAGCAATTTTTTGAGGACCACAATTTTGGAATCAGGTACCTAGCACTTACTAAGTTTTAGCTTCCAAAGCCCTCCTGTCGATATAACACTGAGGGGCTGAATACTTAGTACAGAGGAAAATCCAGCATTGAAAGAGATGGTTCAAAAGCAAAAGAAACAAGATCGTTCAAAAGTGAGTTAGAATACACCCCTGTTCTCAATATAGTTCTGTTAGCAATACATAAACTACAGAGGTGTTAAAATTCATCTTGGAATATGCTAATAAGTATTAAGGAAATAAACACTCCCAGACTCTGCAAATTAATGAAAACAAATTATAGAGGGGAAAAAATCAAATCAAAATACAAAACAAATATTCCTCATCACAACTGGAGAAACGCTAACACTGAGTATTCATGACCCATGTAGAAATAGAAACTCTGGCACATGCTCCACGTACAAAATATAAACATGTAAAACATCCTTCTTCCCTTGACCTTATATCCAGTATTTTCTCCATGTACTATCTAAGCCATTTGCTGCAATGGTTGTGATGCTAGGAGCAGCTGACAGGTAATGGTAAATCTATTGTATCTCTCTCACAGAAGGGAATGAAATTCAAAATCAATCTTAATTTTTATTGAAATTGACCTTCTTTAGTATAGTAAAGTGCAAATGCATTCAGCTGCTTCTCTGTTCCAACACTCTTT
>NW_010420323.1:7892-25019 GCF_000710305.1 Buceros rhinoceros silvestris
TCTTCTATTCAAGCATTTGTTCAAATTTTTGTTCTGCAACTTTTAGGCTGTGTTTGTTTTGCAACATGTAAACAATAGCAGATCAGATGTCACTCTAGTTAGTTTCCTTGGGTTTGGGGCGGGAGTGGTGAGGGGTGGGTTGTTTGGTTTTGGGGTGGGTTGGAGTGGGGAGGTTGGTTGGTTGTTTTTAAAGTTGAAACATTCTGATTACATCCTACATTACATTTCAATATGAACTTCACGGACAAACATGCACTTGGAATTCTTGCACTCACATAATACAAAATCTAACAATTCTATTTAGTAGTATTCAAGTCATTAAATATATGAGAAATCAAGTCAAAGCAAAGGCTTAGTTTAATCAGAATAATTGATTTTTAAGTTGATGCCTTGATACTTTTCAGGGATGAAATTCTTTCCCACATTGGAAATCCAGAAGCTGTCACCAGTTTCTCAGTTTGAGGACTCTTTTGAAGCTAACTTTGGATTACACATAGCAGCTGCATCAGTGTAATTTTAAACACCTAAATACCTCCCATTGTGAACTTGTAAGAATGGCTTTTCATGGGTAAAGTAGTTTTCTATTATGTTACTGTCTACTCATTATTTCCTTTTTCTGATCTTTCAAAGAGGAACTTAGCATTTGGCAATGGTCATGAAAGATAAGAAATTGGGAAAGAGATAGAAAGGAAGAATCCTAAATAAAAACATGTTACTCATTTACAAAGGAAATAAAAAGGATCCTGGGATTGTCTCTTATTTCCACATGAATGAATGGGTACAGTAGCAATAGAAGGAGTGAAGGCAGAAAGACATTGATAGCACTTGAGGGATAAAAGTCAACAAGGCAGCAGCAAAGCCTCAGCAAAAGAATAAGTGACAGCAACCTGGAGGAGGACTGAGAAAGAGCTGGGGACTGGAGGGCTAGAGATCAAGTATCCCTGCAAGGAAGCAAATAGAGAAGTCCTGAGATTAGGGTCAAGGATGGAACAAGCAAGACTCTGTATGGGAAGGAAAGAAGATACATGCCACCAAAAAAAAAAAAAAAGAGTTGGCAAAGTTGACAAAGTGCTAGAACAGGGCGTAAGCTCTTATGTCTTTCACTAGATATTGTTTTCTCTCCAGAAAAGATGGTAAAGAAAACGTGGTTTTCAATATAAGATCTCTTCCTCATTGTAGGATAAGTCACTCTGCCTTTACCATAACAGCATGCACACTAACCACTGCCTCAGAGCAGCTGAATAAATTCGTAACCCAGACCACCTCATCATTTTTTTTTATTCTAAGAAATCCAAAGTTCATTTTTAACTCTTTTCATTAAAATAAATGTAGAATTTGGTTTATATAAAAATTTCATTCGATAGGATGCACCTCATTCCTTTTTATGTCCTCTTGACAACAGTTCAGTGCTATAAAGGAAGTAAGATTCTTCACATTTTAATCCTTCCTGAAACTGGCACTGGTATGACATAGGAGATGCTGATATTACCAGGTCAAATGAAACATTGCTTTTAACAACATGTAAATAAACTACAAAAATTCTCTGACTAGTAAAGAATTACTACAAATTTACATTGATAGGAAGAAAAAAAAGAAATTTCAAGTTGCAAATTGTGCAGAAGATGCACATTACCCACCAAACCTGTGCCTTACAACAACAACAAAATAAACCCTGTGAAATTATAAATAATGTAAATGCATGAGGAAAGTACAAATAACAGCAGCAAAATAGAGGGCAACAAGAGCTACAATAAGTGTTAGTCTTCCCCTAGAAAGCTCAGGATAACTTAAGCTTTCCGAGCCATACTCTTAACACTAATTACTGACAGGTTTTTCCTGTTCTTTCCAAAAAGACTTTATTTGCATATTCTACAGTTATGGATTAAGGATATTAAACACTTTTATTTCAGATTAAAATATTTATAAGGAATTCAGAGCTGTTGAGAATCTTCAGTTAGTTCATTTTTACTATAAACTTTGATCTAAGTTAGTGTAATTATTTTTGGACCTAGGACTGTAAGTTGAATTTAAAACATCATTCTGTTCCTGACTATGTCATTCATCTATTTAATTCCCCTTAAGGTAGTCACCAGAGCTGGAACTTGCCGCCCAGCGCTGTGCTTACAGCACTACGGACAGCGCCGCCACTCCGCCCCACCCCACCCCGCCCGGAGGGACAAGCGCTGCGGGAACTGGTCGTGCTCTCCCTTGGTTATCCGCAGCACTCTCCTCCAGCTTTCTGAGATGCGATGCAGAAGCAAATGGACAGTAAACATCAAAAAGAAAGATTGATATCTGAACCTCTCGTCTCCAATTACGATAATGAATTAATTACACAGGTTTAGAACAGACTACCACATATCAAAACCCCTGGAGAATCATTATTGAATTCCTATTCTCATTAAAGTATTGTTGAGCAGGAAGAGGGCAATCCTTTTAGTGAACTTCACTGACTACAAATGGACAGTAAATGAGGTTGAAATAAATTAAATGTGTGTGGCTTGTGTT
Source organism: Buceros rhinoceros silvestris (assembly GCF_000710305.1). Taxonomy (NCBI): domain Eukaryota; kingdom Metazoa; phylum Chordata; class Aves; order Bucerotiformes; family Bucerotidae; genus Buceros; species Buceros rhinoceros. The sequence continues at coordinate 10,401 of NW_010420323.1, forward strand.
TTGATAGTGCTGACGTAGTCTTGGTTCAAGAATCTGCAAATCCTAAGGTCCATAGCAAGGAAATAATGGAGTAAAAATCAGTAACTTGGAGCAAATCACAGCACTATAAATATGGCATAAACAACATAACAATATTGTACCCAGATTATACATAAATTAATAAATCCAAACAAGATTCAAATCAAAGTCTAAGTTAAAGAACTTGCTCCACTTCGTTCAATAACAGGCAAGGCTGTACTGTTTTTAATTTGAAAAATCAATCACTAAAGAGCTCTATGAAATTTTTCAAATTCATTTATAAAAGTATAACGATTACTATTCAAGCCTCATGGGCTGTTTCGGCATGGGGGAAAAGGTTATTGATTTGTGCTGGGCAAAAACTCGCCAACTTCACGTTTCAGTCATAAATAATCCTTCACGCAAACCAGGTCCCAGCCTTTCTGGGGTAAAACAGACCTCATTAGTTCATCATCGAAGATTGTGTTTTAGCTATCAAAAGAGAATGGCATGGAAAGGAAAGGGAAAAGAAGCTGGCATTGGCTCAGTCACATTGATTTTGACTTTCATCACTTAAAGATCCTGCCTATCCATTTCTGAGACTAACATAAAATGTTCAATATCATTTACAAAAGTCTTAACATAATATGTTTGACCCAAAGAAACTCTCAAAGGTAGAAATGACAAAACTGCTTCTGGAATTATTCTATGTATATAAACTCCCTCATGAAGGCCTATTCCGAGTGGATGATTTGAGAAACTGGAGTCTGTTCCATGTTGAGTGATACTTTACAAAAGCCAGGAGCACTTTTTTTTCTGCAATAATGTATTTCTGAAGCATCCAAATTGCACTGCAGTCATCAATTGAAAATACATATTGCAAATCAATATGCAAATTAGCTGCAATGAGAACATTCACGGGATCCCTTCTACACTGGGAACTCTAAATACTCACTGCCCTATTACTGTGCAGACTTTAAGTTCTAAAAGAATATGAATGATAGTGGTATGACAAACAGCAAGTATCACAATCCAATTAAAAAAAAACAAAAAAAAAACCCAAAAAACCCATCAAACTGAAAAAACCCCAAATAATTTTAATTACATACTTCCACTGCTATCCATCATTAGTTTTTGCAGACCTCTGAGCTACAAACAAGACAAAATAAAAAAATAAAAAAAAAAGCAAAGTGATCTAAGACTCTACAGTCATGCAAAGTACTGTATTAATAACCAGCTGACAATTTTACAGGAAAATTAAAATTACATACATAATACAACGTCAAAAATGTAAAATAATTCCTCTTGATTGAACAGTAAAAAAAAGGGGGGGGCGCTGCTGACTGATTCACTTGCAGTGGGAAAAAAAATCAGCTGGTTTATTGCAATACTTTTCAAATCTTTGCGCCGCACTGGTTGAATTTATTATGAACATTTCTTGCAAATTTTTTTTAATTAGAAGAGTGAAACAATGGCAAGCAATTTCACAGAAGTGCTTCAATATACACCCACTCTAAATACCAACTTCCATCACAATTAGAACAAACGTATTCATTCCTTACAAATTCACAAGACTCAATATTATAATTACCAAAGGGTTTTTTTTAAAAAAAGAATTAAAAAAAAAAAAAAAAAAAGAGTCTCACAATTTCAACAGGAAAAGAGACCATTTCAAGGCACCTTCAATGGTACAGAGACTTAAATCTTCTGCTGGATAATCATATACAACACCTCGCCCCCAAAAAAATGGATTAGAAATTATAGACAAATTTCTCATGTATAAGAAAACAAAAGGAAAAGGGTGGGAAAGGAGACTAAGCCAGCCTTTATTTCAAGACCCTTGTGGGTCTGCCTCATTCCCATATGCTGACAGACAGCTGCTGTCAGCTCCTAAGATGGAAGCCAGGCCACAAACCACGCGAGAAGTGAGGGGAGGAAAGGAGTCGAGATAAATACAGACTCCCAGCTACTGTGCTGCTGCAGAAGCTTCCCTCGGCTTTGAAGATAAATAAATAGAATCAAAGTAACCACCAGAACACCAACACCTGATTATACAATGTTTTCCCTTCTATATCTGTACCTATATTTAGGTTTTAATTTACCTGGAAATGCTTCTGAAATCTGAATTGAAGAGCTACAGAAGCAACACTGCACATATAGGTCTAGCTTGGTATAGATAACTATTTTAAATAATAAAACACCGTTTAAGGTTTCTGAGCTGTCCTTAAACCAGCAACATACCTAACTAGAACAATGCTGTGAAAGCTATTTAATTCAGAGAAGTTGCACGTACTTAACCTTTTGTCTGTTCCTTTTTGGTTTTTTTATCTGGGTCAGTGAGTGAAAACTACCAGGGTCATTCCCATTCTGCCTGTGGTGTTTTAAAAACAAAACCGCTATTTTTTTTCTAGTGTAATATCAAGCAAACGAACATATCAAGCAAATGAGCACATTTCTATCTGTACTGCTTCCAACAGGAATGCTTTTAATTACAGTGCAAACTAAGTCTAGCAATGTCAGGAGAATCTTCTTGAAACTGCTTCCCAAGGAAAAGCACATTTCTGTCTGCATAGGAGCCCCCCAGCCTAGAGACTTCTTGTGGGAAATAAGCCATTAAAATTATTAAAATTTGTTTTAAGGTTTCTGACTCCAGATAGATTAATTTTTTCTTTTTTGGGGGGGTGGGGAGGGGCGGGGTGATCAGGCGATAAAATCTTATTTTACTATTTTTCTTGAGTACTGCAAGAATCTGTCTAAATTAGTTCTCTAAGTCTCCCACTACACAAATAGTCTTTATTTATAGTTCAGAGATGTAATCTTTGAACAATGTCTCAGTGGTGTTAGATCAAGGGTCAAGTATCACCACCTAAAAGGAAGCATTATCAGAGACAATTCAAGATGTCTCAGTAATGTTGACCAAATTCAGCTGGTTAGCAGCAGCAGACCAGTCCTCCCAGATACTATCTTCACTGGGAATTTAAACACACCGAGACACAGCAGCCTTGGCAATAGGCAGCGCAGGAACTTTGCTTCTGTGCTTACCCCCATTCTACACCTGCATCTGCTCTGCCAGGGCAGAAAGTACATACTGCTGAGACAACGCACCACCACTGCTGCAGAAAGGAGGAGGCAAGGGATGAGCCACTGCTGCAGCAGCTTGCAGCCCCACGACAGTTCCCTCTCCTTCCAGAATTGAGGGGCCACGGCCAGAAGGCAGTAGAGTGGACTGTGCATAATCCATTGTTGGCCAAAGGAGTTTTCTGGATCTCAGTTCTTGGAGGGAAGGAACAAAATCATCCTCCTAACCAGTCTCTCACTTGGGGCAAATGCCTGCTTTGCCTGTGTCAGAAGTTGCCCCTGAACGTTGCTTTTTTCCACTGCTCACTGAGCAACTGCATCTCAGCACTGAATACCAAAGTCTCTCTTCCAACAATACAACGATTCCACCCTACCTTCTAGTGATCACAACAGCACAATTTAAAGACCACACAGAGAGAAACACACAAACTCAACAATGAAGCAAGACAACACAGTATACTTAAATAAAAAAAAAGAGAGACAATTTTATAAGCTTTTTATATGACTCTTTCTGCCACTGTACTAGGCCTCTTCCAGTGCAGGTTTAGACGATTCTGCCTCAGAGGACACTTTGTTAGGTACCGTCATCATCAGTACAGTTTCTGCACTGCCATGTATTGTAGGTCTCCACTGCGCTAAATGCTGTCCCACAAGAGTATAAACAGCATAAGAACATGTGGTTTTTTTGGACTTCTGGTAAGCTTTGAAACGCTTTTATGTGTAAATTTATGTAACTGTATCAATGCTCTAAGAATAGAGAAAAAAGGCAGATATTTTTTGAAACTGCCTAGGAGGATCCTTCACATCAAAACAATTTATGCATTCCCAGGATTAGCTACCAGGTGACATCATAGAATAAAACTGTTATTTTAAGACTGTCTGATCTTTCATTTATTTGAAAAGGCACAAAGAGGAGGCCTTTGCAAAAAAATAAGAGAGAGGAATCGGTGAGTCACAACAGAGATGCAACTTTTCAGTGTTCTTTTATGTTGCCATTCTGCAGAGCAGAAGTGCTCTTCAGGAATATGCTGAACAAAACAAACCAAGCACAACCACAATAATCTATTACCGGACTATTTCAAAAGGTAATGAAAAGGTAATACGGAGTTATGATACCACAAATATACCACATTTGTACCATGCCTTACATGCAGAAGTTATGAAACTTAAATGAAAATGAAAGATAAAATCATTTATCTTACAATTTTCTACCTGCCAGAATTACCCATTTTCTAAATATAATTCTACCAACAGTTAAATACTACCCATCAAAATAAGATACACATTCATATTGAAAACCAAAAGGAGTCACAAATTATCATTGTGGGTATTCTGAACAGGCAAGAGCCCTAATTACAGAGAGAAGTATAAAGGTTTTAAGTAACCATTACATTTACTAACAATTGAAGTGGGAACAGTGTGGGGCACAGAACAATTACTCCTAACTCCATGAAATGAAAAGTAACAATAAATTGTATTCTAGGTATGTTAGTAAAAATCATTAACAATATTTCAGAAAAGCAATAGAACTTCAGAAAAGGAGAATATGAAAAAAATTATACTTATTTTTATTCTATTTATTAAAGAAAGCTCCTGACCAACAAGATAAATTCAGATCAAATCTGGATTTTATGAAGCACTCAGAGCAATGTTTCACAGAATTGCTATCAGGAACTACAAATACAAAGACATAGGTATTATTTATTATTTGTTGTTTACTGCCTCTGTTTCCCCTATCTGTCTAGTATTGCAAAAGAAAAGGTACATACTGCAGAAAGAAGATGTCCTGGTTTGAGCTGAAACTTCCTTGTTTTGGGAAATGGACAAATAGGAGTTATTCCATGCAGTACCATAATTCCGCATGTAATTGGTTAAGCGGGTCAGGTGAACGTAACGTTACGTCAGGAGCCTTTAAAAGCAGCAGGCGGGGGAGTGTCTCTCTCTCGGACTCCGGACGCTGCACGGAGGGAGAGCTCCTGCGGATCTGCTGGCCCGACAAGGCCTGACAAGGCCCGACTAGGCCCGACCTGTCGAACGACCAGGCCCAAGAGCTGAAGGACTGCACCCCCCGATCGCTGAGGATCACAGACTTTGAACTATTCCTGCCGTGAGTCTCATCTGAAATCAGGTGAAATATCCGGACTCCCGGCTGTTCCGTACAGGGAGGTTTTTTTTCCTGCAGTTTCTCTCGCTGCGTGGGGGTTTCTTCCCCCTCCCTGTCCCGCCGCGAGCAGGATTCTACTTTCTCTGCCCGAACGCAGCTGCAGAGTCTTCACTCCCACCTCGTTACTTGGGTGTCTGCCGAGAGCACTGACCTTGAACAGGACTGTTAAGAACTCTGGTTATCTAAGTCCTCTCTTCTTCGTTTTTTTTTCCCTTTCTCGGTTTGTGCCTATATATATATAATAGTGTATAGTTGTGTGGTTTTATGGTTTATTAAAAGTTTGTTTCAGTTTCCCAAACTCAGACCGAGGTGTGAATTTCTTCTTTCCTCTTTAAACTCCTTCTGTCTCTATCGAGACAAAGGGGATCGTTAAGGAATTCGAAGAGTTATTACCTCGGTCCCTCGACCCTTAACAGAAGATTAATGTTCACTATTGCTTTTAGACCTGGTAAGGGAAATCAGACTTGAACAATACTGAAAAGAAAACGCAAGAGGCTCACATCCAAAGTTCATCTCAACAATATTGCTTCTTATGAGTAATACATCTAATCACAACATCCTTCAAAAATCTGTACTATCAGTAACACAATATTGATTCAGCAACGTTCATTATTATTCTATTATAAGCTGGAAACCTACCTTCTTTGTTCTTCTCCATGTTCACCCGAAGGGACTGTCAAACATTCATCCATGTGACCATGCAATAACCTCAGAACATCCCCTCCTATCAGATATCCTTGAATAAAGGAAGAAAACCAAGTGCACTTGTCTGAACGCAGCAACACATAAAACTATAGTTCAAACTGTAATAAATACTATCAGGTTTATTTCTTCTTTTTTTATTTCCCCCCCCTGTTGTTATCTTATGTTACTTTAAAAGAAGAGTCAGAAGAAAGGGAAGGTAACTCGTACACTGGGAAGCCAGCTGAACATTGCTAAGTGAGAAAAGCTCCAAGACAGCAAGCAGGAAAGGGTGGATCAGGAGAATGAGAACTACAGATGGGGGATTCCACAGAGTTAGTGCAACTCAGAAAAAGACTGAAGGAGCAAGGAAGCAAGTACTTCCCTCACAGATTACTACAGAAAAAGTGAGAAAGTCTTCTCTTCCATTTTACCTACTCACATCTGAGTTTAATTTAAGAATTCCTGTTTACATACTAACAAAACAAAGACTGATTGATTGGTTTACTCAGTTAACTTTAATATCCTTCAGAGCGTCTTTTGAAGTTTTCTGTGTGAAAAACTTCTGGTTATATCCACTCTAAGGTACAATCATCATTTATTTGGACTCCAAAGGGAACTCCTGTACTGCCTATACTTGCGCTGCACATGCAGGCTGAAAGCCAAACTCTTGTCTCTACAGCACAGAGATGTGTACAGATACATGTTCACAAACTAAGCCGCAGAGCATACATGTATCATCAACAATGTCTGAAAAGCCAGGACAGTGCAGCCAAAAGCTGAAAACAAGGCCATAATTCTAATCAGGAATGATATTAACAAAATAGATGATTTTTGCATCAGATGTGACATTAAAAAGAAGTAAAATTTCATGTTATCCTACAAATATCATTTTATAATCTAGTAGCTGAAGAATACTAACACTTCGTAGACTCTAATTGCAATCCAATGGTATTTTGTCAGTCTGACAAGCTAAATGTAAACACTTGATAGTTTCCTAAACTCATCTTCCATTCTTGCTAGAACTGCTTAGTGTCAAATTCTGCATTTGAGCAGGATGTGGTAACATAATACCTTCAGTTAGGTGTTATAACAAAAATATTTTAAAAAATATTATTGGGATAATATTGTGAAACTGCATCTATATTAACAAGTAACACTGTGCAGTAAGACATATCTGTGTTGAAGACCGAACACACACTGTACACATTTCACAGGTTTATTTGAAAGCTAAAGGAAATCTTTTTTCTGAGTAGATATTACAGAATATTTCAGGATACACTTTTTAATTTGCTTCCAGTTTTACTGAGGCATATAGAGTGAGGTCTTACACACTGTCAGATTCAATGTCCCTTCACAAGACATCTTTGATTACAGGAACTTTTGCCAGTTTTGCTATAATAAGGCCTTTGATCAAATTCTTTCTGACACCAACTAGCTGATCTTTTCTAGAAAAGATACTGCTTAACAAAGATAATGTCTATACCCGAGAAAAGTGAAAATGGAATGACGTAGCAACAAAGAATAAGCAAATATGCAGAAAGATGCACAACTGCTAAGATCATATTACATCATTTTCACATCATTTCCTGTCAGTATGACACTATCACTGTGGACTTCTGCTTCCCAAACAGCCAGGCAAGTCTCACTATTGAGGTTCAACAACCAGAGAGATGTAGCACACCACAAATCTGGGTCTCAGCTAATGAACTGTACTGGGATTATTAACATAAATGCTACAGCAGTGCTGCCAGCAGCAGGAGGACAAGGAGAATGGAGCTTATAGGAAGGTTTTCTCCTCTCAACAGAAAGATTTTCTCCATAAAGTTCAGGACACTCTTAAGCAATGCACTAGCATTTTTTTAGTAACGGATTGCACTAAAAACCAGAGAATCTGAATTCAGAGAATCTGAATGCTCAGAATCATTCTCATAGTCTAAAAACATAGTGAGTATATAGAAAGGAGGTATTGGCAATGTTGTCCCTGAAATCTGAATAAGCAAAGCTCCAAGAGCATTCCACAACTGTGTTTTAAAACATGCCAGATGAAGACAACATATGTGAAATTTCAGTGTATTGCCTTTTCAAAAGGTAGTACCCAAAAATCCCAGGGAGAAGTTGTATTTAAACCCCCCCTAATTACTACATAAAATAAATAAATTTTGAAAGTTTTCTAGCCTGTCTCTTTCTGTCTTTCCCCTCCTTTTGCTTTTCTTCCCAACCACATGCTCCCCACAAAATTATTCCGTTTCAACTCCTGGGATTTCATATTCTGCTTCCTCTTGCCCGTATTTTACTCAGTCTCAGGGACATGTAGCCATAACCGCATATATTACAAAAATGTCAGATAATATTTTAAACCAGGATGAACAGCCATTTAAAAAAATGCTATGAAAGTTATCATAGCTCTAGCAAAATGAGATTTGAATGAGCTGTTCAGTGTTTCAAAAAAACAACATGGAAAACTATCAGTGTCATTTTCAGTATAACTTTCCCTCTATTTTCAGAACATCTGTGTATTTATTTATTGGAATGAATGCTTACATAAGAGAAACCCACTCCCACACTTGGAAGAATAATTTGATTTTTCAGATGTTTCATTTACAATCAGACTTGCAATAATTAAAACTGAGTCAATCTTACCTTGGGCAACTTCACTTCCTGAGCTGATTGGTGCTACACTCCAGAGAGTCTGCTGGAAGGCTGCATCAACATGTAAGCTACCATTGCCGTAAGAGAGATGCTAAAACCAGGAAAGAGAGAGGCTTTTATCTGGGGTTAATTAAAAATCTCGCTACATATATAGCATAACAGTATCAAACATTCTCTCGTTTCCTTCATACATAAATTGTTCCTATCGGCTATATAAATAAACACAAAGTCAGACCTTGGTACTCCTCAAGGGATATTAAAAATAAAGCTGCAATAATAGCAGCATGTTTGCCTCAAAAAGACACACATAAATGGCAGAATGGTCAGCTGTTTGGGGCCTTAGACCATAGCAAATACTCTGAAGAACTGATTATTAAACACCACGGGGTTCTCACGCTGGTGTTCTTCCTTCTATACAAAACAGGATTTTCTACAAAGTTTGAATATTGCAATGTGACATTAATCTGTATTCCAAGTGTAATGCACCACTTAATTATTTTTTGTGGGCCACTGGCTTCCTAAAACTGCCATCAGATCAAAGAAATCAAGTAACTGACATCGAAAGGCACTTAAGGAAGTTCCCAAAATATATTCCTGCACAAAGTTTTCACAATCCAAGCAAATCTGAAAAGATTTTTCCCTGAAAGTCATGATTCCTACCTAAACAATGGATGTTCTTTTACTGTGTTACTTCCAATCTTCTACCAGCATTGCAGGTCTTTACAGTGAGTGCCATGGGTGCTTTCTCTTCTCAGAATTCTTTGGTTTGTGTGTGTGTGTGTGTTCCAACTAGTTCAGTGACATTAGTATCTCAGAAATTCTAATCTCAAGGCATATATAATATCTCATCCATGCAAAACCCTTTGTCCCACACTGTCAGTCATTTCCATTGACACACTGTGAGTGCCAAACAACATGATCTGATACATTATGGAACCAAGCAGTCTATAAACAAGCAGCTGCTTTGAAGTATACTGTTTCCCTACCAGGTAATAATTCCTCGAGGGCAGCAACATTTAGACACTTTCATCAAAAATTCATTTTAAACTACTGGACAGTAACTGTGTCATACAATCGTATTGGCTTCTGTTTCTGTATGTTGTGACCAACATTTAACACCTTCTGGGTAAGATTATTAACCATACAAGAGACAAAAATGGCAATGGAGGTCAGAATAGGGTATATTTCCAAAGACACATGCAGAGTTCTCTCTTCCTGCCTGCACATCTTCTAGCTGTATGGCAGTACAAGAAATAGCACATCAGCTCATTTACAAGATTCCCCTAACAGCTAATAACATACAAAGAAAGAGATCTCACAAAAGGCATGTTTCCACTGCACCAGTGACATTCAGCACATGTAACGGAGGATGATCAATAAACAAAGCACCCCTTCACCTCCCATGTTCCCCTTACTGCAGTTATGGAACTCAGTCAATGGCAGACCAGCCTGAGAGATTACAGTCCCAGCACACCTCCTGCCCCATTCTTGCCCTGTGGGCCTTCACTTTGGTAGGTTTTGCTGATCACTACACAGATTCCAGTTAGGGAGAACGAGCCATTCAACAGTACAGTGAAGCAGGAATACTACTTTTTGAGGAAACCACATAATTCAGGGTAGGCAAAAGAGGAAGAGGAAAACTCCTCAGTCATTTAAATATGCCATCAAGAGAGCACTTCTTGTAACTGTGTGCTTTGTACATGTTATTGAACTTCACACACAACAGCATCTGCTGAATTAACATTCCATTTTATAGATAGGGCAGTGAACAAAACCACATTGCTGACATCTCTCTTCAGAGCACCTGTCATTTTTATCCATTTGACTCAAGTTGCATCTCTGATTATAACCCAGATGACTCAGGATGAGTCACCAGAGAATTATTCCTTTAAAAATATAGTTTAAATGACCTAATATAATGCATGACCACCACAGCAGAGAAATCGAGAGTGTATCTCTGCAATTATTTTTTTTCCTTCACTTTCCTAGATTGCTTGCTGCATCCTTCAATCTACAGTAGAAGGCAGAGATCCTGACGTATACAGTTCCACAAGCTACGGTGTTCATCCTTTGGAACCACCTATACCAAACAATTAAACGAAGCTTTGACCGGGTAGAGAAAGTACTCTGTCAGTGGATATTCAAAGATTCAATTAAGTCAAATGTATAGGAAAAAACCCTAACAGATTAGACATGTCTGTCTTAATCCTGGCATTGTCTAACTCCTCAGTGCCATACTTTACAATCTCAGTGTTGTTTAAAAGAAATCTGCTGCCTGTCTATAAAGTTATTTGGAGCTTCTCCGCTTCGTTTAGTACTTTCAGCACAATAAAACTACCAAACTAAAATTAATTCCATAATGCAGTGTCCAGGATATGGACATGACACACTGATGTTGAACAGCCTCCATACCTATGACACTGATCTTCACCAGCTTACATATCTGGCAGAAGTAGCAGGTTGCCATCCTCAACAAGGACTACATACGTAGCACACAACTTTCAGGTATGCAGTATCAACATCTGCAAAGCAGAAATATGTTGGGTTCAGGAATCCTGCTGTCTATTCTAATCTTGCTATGGGTCTTCACCATTACAGGCAGGTCCTTCAGCCTTCTGTCTCACCCAAACTGTATCTTTTCTGTACAACCAAAAAGCAAGATACTCATAGCAGCTAGCTTTTTATTAGCCTAACAGGCTAATAATCTCCTAAACCAGCATTTAACCTGCCATACTGTTTTAATCAAATGTCAGATTTAAATTATGATATTTTATGAATACAGGTAAACACTACAGTCTGCAAGCAGCTTCTCAAAAACTCCAAGGCTCAAATTTCCTAAAGTACTACAGGTTTCTCAACTGAACTTGCAGTCATGTTATAAACTCTGTACTTCTCCGTAGAAAAGTAACAAAATCACACCTCTGTTCCTAGGTCTTCAAGAACACACTGTATTCAAGCTCACTGGAGAGCTTAGGAATCAGCCAGTAATTTCCACAGGAACCCTTCAGCAGTGATTGCAGCAGCATAGCTGCATTTACAATAGCTCTAAATTACAAAATTATGTAGCTTAAATTTCACAGTCATTCTGCATCAAAGTTTCTGCTCTCCAGAACATGCATATGTGCAAAGCAAAAAACATAAAGGAAAACTTTTGCTTCAGGCTTCCTCTTGGCTAAGGTGTGTCAATATCAACATCTCATCTAGTAGCATCTACTTCTACTTGCACTTTACATTGTCATGTCTCTGCCTTCAGTTTCAGGCTGTTACAAATAGCAAGAATAGCAAAAGAAAATTAATAAAGTTTATTTCCTGTGCATTTTGAAAACTGCATACAAGACAGATCACTTCCCAGAATGCTTAAGTACCGCACCCAACAGCAGCATCAACCTCACAGCTTCAAAAGTTAGTACCAGCTGGTGCAGAGATGGAAGCTACAGACATGATCCAATTCAATCTATTTCTATTCTGTACATGGAGACTCTGACAGCCCTTGCTATTTCCCCTTTCTAACTGTCTTAAAATTACTGCAATGATCAGGACAGAGAAGCAGTTTCAAACCATTTAGGCACCTATCCTCAATGACCCCAGAACCTCTGAAATGTTCCAAGTCTTGAACATACACCATCTCCACAACAGGTACACAAGTGAGAACAGACGCATCAGAGCAAAGGGCAGCACTTCATACACTTCTTTACTTTTTCTTCATCAGTCTGCAACCAGGCAAAGCAAAACTGGAAGATATCCACACTGGAGATACTTCTATCTTGGGAAAGAAGTAAAAAAGTATATACCTATAACTAAAAAAAACCCCCAAAACCCCAAAAAACCAAAAACCAAACCCAAAAATGAAACCCAAAACCAAACTGTTGTTTTTTTTTTTTTTTATTAGGAAGGGGAAACCATTTTGTGTGAAAAAATGATGAATTGGCAAACTTCAGCAAAAATCCAAGGTTTAAACTAGATGCACTGTCTCTAGAACCAAAAGATAACCACTTATCTTCCTACTTATGAGGTGTCATTTCTGTTAAAATTCACTGAATCAGTGAAAAAGTATTCTGTAACAGTGAGCCAAAATAAATTAAAATATTCAGCCACAGGGAGGAGAGATATTGGAAAGAACTAGAAGTAATAACTGCATCTGTATAAAGCTTTCACATCATTAGTTTTTTGTGTTTACATCTAGAAATGGCAATACATTTATTTTCATTGAAACATCTATGAATACTTTAAAAAGGTCTGAATAACTATGGGTAAACTTACACAGCAGAACAAAAAATTATTATCTAAGTTTTGACTCAAGGTAGGCAAAGCCCAGGAAACTTCAGATGGGTTTAAAGCTCTGCTAAGCTCTCCTGGTTTCTACGCATTTCTCTGAAGTGTTTTTAGCAGTTAGTCAGCAAATTCACAAGCAAAGAGAATTTTTCTGTTGATAAAGAGAATTGCCAGCACTATGCTAAACAATTCCAGCCTCTCCACTCAGCATAAAGGTGCCATCAGCAGAGAGTAGTAGCTAAAACCCGCAGATACATGCAAAATAGCATTACAACTCAGCCATCAAGAATCATCCAGTCCTCTATCACATAACTGATAGCAGGTCATTGCAGATGCATGGCAGGAAAGTGTAAGGTTCCCACAGAGAGTAGATGGAGGTAGTCTGCATTCACTCTCTTTAATATTAGCTTTTCTTCTGCGCTATAACCACGAAAAGCCTGAAGCGCAGATACTGTGCTTTCAAATGATCCTCATTTAGTATGATCAGACACAAGAGCTTTCATTAACAAAATAGCAATTATACAGAGGCAGGCATCAAAAGTTAGGAAATGTCAAAGTCGTCTAGAGAAAGAATGGCTTCTGGTGAATGCACCATATTACAGTCTTCAATGGCAAGATCCTGTACGATCTTTTTTTCTGAAAGTGATGCATCACTGCACAGGATAAAGGAAGTAACTTCATGAACAGCTGCTCAGTGATTTGTTTTCTCCTCAGTCTTTAGCCTGCACCTTCACACTTATTCAATATAGTCAATTCTTCAAAGCTTTGAAAATAAAATTAATTTCCTCATAGGCTTTTGTCTTGCTCCCAACAATTACAGCACTTCATAAACCACAACAAATACTAATGAATTCTTTTTCTCAAAACCCCAAAGGAGTAGCATTATAGTCCATTTTCCAGTAGGGAGTAGAAGTACACAGCTTACACTGAGAAATTTTCATTAATCTAGGATGCTCAAGTTGAGATGACAGAGGCCTGTTTAATTCCCCCTGTAGACTACATTATATGCAGTTTTCATGTCCAAGGCATATCTTTTATTCACCTCAGTTGCAGGTATCAAGACTGACCAACTCTGGGACCTCAGCCTCTAGCAGAAGGAGGAGACCTCAGAGCCACAACTCAGGTAAGGAATATTCTTGGTAACAGATGAAGAGTTACTGACCACTTGAAAGTAAGCCTAGTAGAAAGATGATTCACTCAGCAAATGCTGCCGCAGATTCTGTTACAAAATCTAATTCTCCAGGAAAATAACTAAGCATCATACCACCAATTTTCCACCTGCAATTCCCAGCTTGAAATTTCATCTTCAGAGTTGCTTCATTTCACAGCCTCTCTGCTACTCAGCCCTGACACATCCATCAAACGTTTATCAGCACTGAGATATTGTTCCATAAAAAGCCAGTGCAACTGTGTGTTTAAGATTTCATAAAAATATGTTCAGTGCAATAATTCTTGCATTTTCTAATGCCTGATTTTTCAAGATATAAGAATTTTTGTGTGGTATAATTTATATTTAATTTTCCTATATTAAAAAAAAAGGCAAAAATCACCACCATAGTTACAGTAGGTGGCATCACCCTGACATCCACACGGACAACAGGTAGAGAAGTAAACTTTAAAACTATTGTTTAGACATCTGCCACCTAAACTAACACAAAATCACCAACAGGAGTGAGTAGGCTGTCAGCATACCACAGGTGACTGCTGTGCCTTAGTACAATGGTTTCCTAGACAGCTGCTGATAGAAGTTATCTAGCCTAATTGCTCCAGGCTTC